>NW_011343292.1:124472-151138 GCF_000735185.1 Notothenia coriiceps | reverse complement strand
GGAAAAGTGATTGAATCCTGGGTATACATGTTTTAAATAGTAGGATACCTCCAGGGCGCATCACCGCATTTTACAAGCCAAGGGAGGTGTCTGAATCCTGGGTAAACATTGTTTAAGTGTTTGGAAACAGTGTGTTTAGTCACTTTCAAAACTCTCCTGTCATTGACCGGAGAAATTGGGTCGATGTTGTATTCAATCTGGCCATTAATATTCCAGTGAGACGAAGTACGTACATTGACCGGAGTGATCCCATGTTAATTTTGTCCAAAAACCGGAGCATTCCCTAACCCCAACAATGTCCAAAACNGGAACTCACACATGCCACCGCAAACATGCAATATCTGCTTACAGCTTATCATGAATTACGTGCTTGTTTGTTGTTTTCAGATTTTTTTAAAACATCCTTTTCAAACAAAGCAACAAGTTGTTTTTTAAAGCGCTCTAGAAATAAATCTAACGTTGACCATGACCGTGTTAATATTTGCCATCACAGGAACGTTTTATAAAAAAGGAATAACCTCCTGAAAACATTTTCAGAATGTTTCTTGGAGAATGTTCTTCATTTGTTATCATGTAGCATTGAGGGAACATTTTATAAAGAACATCGTTAATGTGTTACCCAACAACGCCCAAAACACATCCTTAGAATGTTGCAGGCAAAACGTTCCACCTTTGTTAACATATCACATTAAAGGAACATTTTATAAAACACTTTGTTATCTCAGGCCTCAATAACATCCTGAAAACATCCTCTGAATGTTGCTTGGAGAATGTTCTTAATTTGTTATCATGTAACATTGAGTTTTATAAAGAACATCGTTAATGTGTTATCCACCTTTATTAACATATCACATTAAAGGAACATTTTATAAAAAAANCACCGCAACATGCCCTTTCATACGGACTGAGAATAGCTAGCTAGCAGATGTTTGTTCGCACACGCGCGCGACAGCCTGCTAACAGTGTTAGCCAGCATGGAGTCGAATCATACTGAGCTTATACATCTGAGACCAGTATTGTGCAGATTACAGTCCAGATGCATGTCGTCTTATTTTACCTTGTCGTCTAGTCGTCCCGGCATGACCTTTGCGCTGTGGACGGTTCCCAGTTCGGTTAACTTTGCTGAAAACAACTGGAAACCTGCCTTCAGTAGAAGCTTCTGGGATCACGTCCTCTCCGAGTAAATCGCCAGAAGCAGCACACACAATCCCATCACTCCAACCTCCGATTATTTATTTAGTGTTGCCATAATAAACTGCTTTCACAAAAGTAAATCTCTTCGTTGGTGGGCTGCGCTAAGCTTTTTAAGGCAAGCAATACTCCAAAATTTTTCTGAGATTTACGGGGCGTGGTTGGCATTCCGCCCAGCCAATCAGACGTAAGCACCTTTATTTCCCACGAAAGTCGCCTGCTCTATAGCAAGGACTGGGGAATAAATGGTTATGTTTAATTTAGTTCATGAGAGACTATATTTGAGTAGATGACGACAATATATTGTACGTTCTGATGAATATTGTCGGAAAAGTACTCCGGTGTGAACGCGGCTAATGTTTGGTCCTCCTTTGCCTGATAAAAAGCACATACCCCAGGAACCAAGTACACGATCTTTCCATATATTTTTCCAGTCAGGCTCCTTTCTCGGTTTTGGTGCCCCAAAACGCCACAGCCCAACTCCTTCCCACGGACAGTGGCGTTCCTTGTGTTTTTCTTCTTTAATGGTCTTGCCCAAGACCTCTGGACGTCACCTGGAATCGCCCCCTGCAAGTGAATCTGACAAAAATCCGAAACATAAAATGTGTACAGTAGCCTATACTTAAAAGGTAGACACCAAAATATTACTGAGGATCAAAAATAAAAAGGCTCCACTGTGGAAACAATATATAGGCTACCTTCCCATGCGGCTCGCTCTTTGAAGGGGGATTATTGGGGTGTGTGGTGTGTAGGCTCACACTGTTCAGGTGTCTCAGATTGTTCTTCTACAGATGTATTATGTTCAATCGATTGAACATTAGCCAGAAGAATACTCGGAAGAGGGGGCCGGTTTTCTCGTTTCCTCAGTCTGACCAGCAGCCCGGCACGGGACCCCCGCTGTGTCTTCCTCCTGCGTCTCTCAAGTAGGACAGCAACAGGTAGCCATGGCGGATCGCCATTGTCTGTCGGTGGGTTATTGTCCACAAAGTTTCTGATGTGAAGAAGTTCCACTCTGCTATATTGTATAGCAGAGCTGGTGCGGTCGGCTTGCATGTTGCGAACCATGTTAAAAGCAAACGACAAAAAGTAAATAAACACAAACAAAATACGAAAAAGGGCAAAGTTGGAGAGGAGCCAAAAGACAATGCGGCCATCTTCACTGGTGCATCAGCAGGGGATATGGGCATCTGTTTAATGCCTGTTACATAGTGACGCCTGTTGGCGCTTTGGTTAAACTGCATGCTGACCCAGGTTTACACTGAGATGTACTGTATGCGCAGACGCGGAAGTTAACATTTGATGTAGTTGTGAGATACTGAAAATAAAACTGCAGATTAAAACATGGTGTCAGAAGCGGTCTTCTTGGAGCCAAGCTTGTAGCATCATACTCAAGAAGACTTGAGGCTGTAATTGCTGCCAAAGTTGCTTCAACAAAGTATTGAGTAAAGGGTGTGAATACTTATGTTTATGTGTTTCATTTTTTATTCATTTACAAAAAATATTTTAAAACTTTTTCCACTTATTATGGGGTATTTTGTCTATAATGTTGAGAAAACAAATGGATTTAATCCATTTTTAAATATGGCTGTAACATAACAAAAATGTTGAAAAAGTGAAGGGGTATGAATACTGATATAGCCAAAAACTGGGAGGTTTTTTGAATTTGAGGACTTCTTGCTCGCTAAAGGTCTCACCGAAAAGACAAAGGCGGTGCGGGCAGCCTCGCTGAGACGGCTAATGGGGAACGAATGCCGGCATATATATGCACAGCGTCACGCTGACCGGGGACCTGATAAAGGACTCTAAAAGCATTTTTGGATTCGTTGGGGGATTATTTCAAGCCGGCAAAACATTTGATCTACAAGAGATACACGTTCGGATGCTGCAAAAAAGGACCGGAGGAACCGACCGTTAGCTTTATAGCAGAATTGCAGAATTGACAGTCATTGAGTCACGCATGTGGCTTATTGAGAGCCCTCAGGCACAGGCGGACAGTGGTAATGCTATGGCGGACAGCACAAAACACAGTGGAAAACAGCGGAAGGAAACACAGCGGCTGAGAGAGAGCAGCAGTTGATCTGCAAATACTGTGGAAATGGACAGAAACGGGGCAGAGAGCAGTGCACAGCCTATAGTAAGACCTGCCGAGCATGTGGCGTCTCAAATCACTTTGCAAAATTATATCAGGACATCAGCAGAGCAGAGAAAACGAGAAAAGTGAATTTTGTTGACGACGTCGAGCAAACTGAAGGGGACTCAGATACAGGTGAAAACCTATACGACGTCACTGAATATGTTGTTAATGAGAAAGCATCTGGACGCAAATGGAATAAGAAAAGACAGCTATGCCAGCTAGATACAGGGGCCATCTGCAATGTTATGGGTCGCCAGTTTAAAGAGACACTGTCAACAAAGACGGCCTTACAGCCAACCAGAACAAGGCTAAAACTATACTCCGACACATACTTGCCATCACTGGGGAAATGTCACACCGAATGTGTGGTCAGGAGAAAAACGCTTTGAGAGGTTGAACACCAAACAAAAGCCCCTCCTAGATGGTGCAGTATGCGCTGATCTGGGCCTTGTAAAATGTACTATTCCAAGAGAACTACTGCCAGCGGAGTTGAACAATATTGATGCAAGCCAATCTATGCCACTCACAAAATAAATCCTACTAATAAACTCTAGTCAATCCCAGGTGATGTTCATTTCGATCTGAACCCTGAAGTAACACCAGTCCAGTGCTCACCACGGAATGTCCCTGTAGCGCTAAAAGCCTGGGTTAAGGAAGAACTGGACAAACATGGGAAAGCAGGCAACCTTACGCCAGTGACAGAGCCAACAGCGTGGATAAGCAACATGGTAACAGTAGCTAAACCTGACAAGATAAGAATTGGCCTTGACCCAAAGCCTCTAAACAAGGCATTTTTCAGGTCCCATTAGCACATGCCAACGCTAGAAGACGTCTTGTACAAACTGCCCAAGGCACGTGTCTTCACACTGGTTGATGCTCATGACGCCTTTCTCCAGTGCAAGCTTGATGAGGAAAGCAGCCGACATTCTGGACCCCATAGGGTCGGATGAGATGGCTCAAACTCCCGTTTGGAGTCTCTGTGGCACCAGAGATCTATCAGCGCAAGCAACATTAATTGCTATCAGGCCTGGCTGGCATCGAGCCTATTGCTGATGACATCCTGGTGGTCGGGTTTGTACGCAGAGGCTGAAGAGAACCACAACACCAACTTAAGAGCTCTCATGCAACGGTGAAGGGCTGTGAAGCTCAGATTGAGTGAACACAAGCTGCAGTTCAAGCTCAAAGCTGTAGATTTCCACGGCCATGTACTGTCTTCAGAAGGACTGAAAATGTACCCAGAGAAAACTCAAGCAGTGTTGGAAAGGCCGACGCCCACGTATGCTAAGGCAGTGCAACGCATGATCGGGTTTGTGACATATCTGGATAAGTTCCTACCAAGGCTATCGGAGATCTGTGAGCCTCTTCGCAGACTCCTGGATAAGGACACGGCATGGCACTGGCTGCCAAAACACGATGATGCAATACGCGAGATAAAGCGGATGGTCACCAACACGCCGGTTCTCAAATATTATGACATTACAAACAATCCAGAGTGATGCCAGCATGAATGGACTGGGGTGCTGCTTGCTGCAAAAGGGGCAGCCCATAGCCTTTGCCTCACGCGCAGACACAGACTGAGCAAAACTACGCTCAAATAGAGAAAGAGTGCTTAAGCATAGTTTTTGCATGCCAGAGATTTCACCAGTACCTATACTATACGGCAGGGACACAATCACTGCAGAAACAGACCACAAACCACTGATGAAGATACTCAAAGACAAGTTTTCCTGACAAAAAGTGAAACAAATCAATGAATCATGGAGTCATGCTGGCTCAGCTATCAAGCTTCAGGTTTGTAAGATTTAGAGGAGTTTTTAAAGTTAAGAGAGGGAAAACCTGATCTAAGTATGTTTTTATATCTTAGATTTCTCTCTCTTCAGTTCCCAGTTAATATTGCAGGAGAACATGATGTCATTTCTTTGTAAAACCTCGACCAGTTATTTCCAATGTAAGACCATGTTCTTCTCAGAAAACGTAGGAATAAAGCAGATTTAATTCATAACAATCACGTAGAATTTTTTTTAACTTTCAGACCTAAAGGAACGATTAGCTTCACTTGAAAATGCAGCAACCAGTAACTCTCTCAAGCTCTCAATGTACATTTGGGCATGTCAACATGAATGTGATAAACGCATGTACAGTAATATGGTAAAAGTCTGATCCCATCATTTAATCATGAGAGATTACTGGAAATGTAGTGAACTGTTCTGGGTTCGGATTTTGCAACAACAATTCATCAAACTTTTTGGTTCAGCTTTTATAAAGAAAGTAAAGACCCTGTGTGTAGAAATGTTACGTGATAATGCTGTTACTTAGAATGTTCTGATATTGTGTTGAGAGAAAACTTCAGGGTCAATAAGCTGTATTTATGGACTTCTGTCTTTATGGATGTTACCACAACATTTTCAAATCTACCATAGGAGTTTAACTTCCCCTTTTTTTACTACCGAAAGCTGAGGCTCCTTTTTATATAAATATTTGTTGGCATGGCAACCGAATAGAAATGCAACATCTGACCTCACTGCCAATTATACAAGATACAGTACAGTGGAGATGCTGCTACTATTATGATAATGACTTCTGTATCTATGTTGTGAATCACATTTATATTTAAGTCTTCAACATGTGTTTCTGAAACACGGTGTCTGTTCATTTCTATAGTTCTGGTGTTTCAGGGATAACTACACACTTTTTTGGGACTCTTTAAGTCTATAATGCGCCTTTTTTGTGGGGTTTTTTAAACAGGAGAAACACAGGAATTATGTCAGACTGTTGTTAAATGTTCCTGGGTGTCAAATAATTTGTTGTCTTTCTTTAAATCCAGTTAAGACAATGTTGACCGATGCACTTTAACCTGACTCCTTCATGTCAGGTTTTCTGTATTTCATGTCACTTCTTGATGTATTACTGTGTAATGTTTCTGTGTGTCTGTATTCATCAGTGGTTTCTTCTGTCGTCTTGTATTTGTATATGTTCACTGTATGTATTTTATATGGTGCTGGTTTCTTACAGAACAAATACTTTATTAGACGTATTGGATTGTGAAACTGAACGACACTTTTATTTCCTCATCCCTTCACACGTTTTTTTATCTCTAACATTGACGACACATTTACACAAATAATAAGTCAACAATTTCACAAAAGGTGACAAATGCTAATTTATTCTGAGTCACCACTGGGCGGGACAGAGAGCTGAAGCACGAGTTAAACAAATACATTATGATATTTTTCTTTATTTTCTAAACTCTACCTATTGGATTTGAGTATTGCAAGAAATATTACAGTATAACGAGTACTTTGTTTTTAACCTTTTCTCATGAAAATACTGTGTTGAAAGCACTTGTGCTGGTAAAAGATGTATGTTTACATTAAGGAATTGCTGCTTATTACAGTAAAGTACTTTGTAAACAATTTGAAAAGCCATTTGTTTACTTTTGGATGGGTAGAAAAGACAATTAAGGTGATAATAAATTAAAATATAAGAGGCCAATTCTGCAAACCACAAGGCTTTAAAAATTGAATTTGATATATACAAATAGCTCAATACAAATGTGTGTTCATTTCTCTTATTGAAAGATTTTCACTCCTGGTAGTTTTTAGTGCTGATTAATAAACATTGGCTCTCAGTAAAATAATCTTAAAGCCTTGATGAGTTTACTCTGGGTGTGCATGTTGTATTTAATGTCCTATTCTGCTCTTACTGTAACGGAAACCATTAAGAGGCATGTTTAATAAATCTCATTACAATACATTTCTTCAAAGAAAGATTCCTGACTCCTTAACAGAAAAATAGGTTAAAAGTCAATGAACAGAAAAGTAGCAAAGGAACAGGATTAACATGTACGGTACTGTGTTTGAGTGGTGGGCTGGTGGCTGTGTTTAACTAAGGAGGTGCTGATACAACCATATCTTTACTTCTCTTATCGTATGAGTCTTATCTAAAGAACGTTTCTAATTTCAAGGCAAGGTAGTTTTTTAGTAGTACAGAGAAAACGAGAGACTTCCCAGCGGGGAACGTTCTCACAACATTACCTACAGGTTCTCATAATGTTTTAAAGAAACGTTTTAATCTGATGTCAAAAGAACCTTTTTAGGATGTTTATTATTTCAAATAATTTTCCTATAAGGTTAACTAAGACATAACGTTTTAACTGCAACATTCAGAGGATGNAGCACGGAAACAGCTCTTCTGAAAATCACAAACGACCTCCTCCTCTCCTCTGACTCCGGCAACCTGAACATCCTCATCCTCCTCGACCTCACCGCAGCATTCGAATGCTGCGGTGAGGTCGAGGAGGATGAGGATGTTCAGGTTGCCGGAGTCAGAGGAGAGGAGGAGGTCGTTTGTGATTTTCAGAAGAGCTGTTTCCGTGCTCTGTTTTGATCGGAAACCGGATTGAAAGGGCTCAAAGAGGTCATTGGAGCTGAGGTGAGATTTTAGTTGTGAGGCAATGACACGTTCAAGTATTTTTGACAGAAAGGGGAGATTTGAGATGGGCCGGAAGTTGGACATGATGTCAGGTGCGAGTCCAGGTCTTTTGAGAATGGGTGTGACAGCAGCCAGTTTGAGAGAGGGGGGAACTGATCCAGATCTGAGGGAGGAGTTAATGATGATGGCGATGAGCTGGGACATGGCAGGGAGGCTCTCTTTAACACATTTGGAGGGCATTGGGTCAAGTGTGCAGGTGGAGTTAAGTCCAGTCATGAAGTGGGACAGTTGCATGGGGGTCACAGGGGAGAAGTGGGACAGGGGCTGTGAGGTGAAGGAGGGGAGCCAGGAGGGGAGGTGGGGGGTGCTGATGAGGGTGTCAGATTGCTGTAAATGTTGGTTATATCAATATGTTGTATCAACACCTCCTTAGTTAAACACAGCCACCACTCAAACACATTACACGTTGATCCTGTTCCTTTGCTACTTTTCTGTTCATTGACTTGTTAACCATGTTGGTGTTAAGGAGTCAGGAATTCTTCTTTGAAGAAATGTATTGTAATGAGATTTATTAAACATGCCTCTTAATGGTTTCCGTTACAGTAACGGAACTCATCAAGGCTTTAAGATTATTTTACTGAGAGCCAATTATTATTAATCAGCACTAAAAACGATTTCAAAAGAAAAACTAAAAACGTTTTCAGGGAGTGAAAATCCTTTACATTTTTAATGTCACTATACATTTGTAATTCAACATGTATATGTATTCTACTTTTTTGTATTTCTATTTTATTGCTATTGAGATGTTGACATTTTTAAATGTTTATTTTAATTGTTTTGTACAATGCCATGTCTTTTTATGCTGCTGCAACACAAACATTTCCCAACTGGGGATCAATAAAGTACTTCTTATCTTATCTTAATAAGAGAAATGAACTCACTAGTTTTTATTGAGCTATTTGTAGATTTTTATTTTGTTTACTGTAAGTCAAAATGGGCCTCATACATTTGAATGTATTTTCTCCTTATTAGTATTTATACCCATCCTAATTTAAAAAGGGCTTTTCAAAAATGTTTACAAAGTACTTTACTGTAATAAGCAGCAATTCCTTGATGTAAAAATACATTTGTTTACCAGTGCTTTTAATACTGTAGTTTTATCGGAAAATGTAAAAAAAAAGTACTTGTTATACTGTAATATTTCTTGCAACACTCAAATCCAACAGATAGAGAGTTTAGAAAAAAATACACACACAATGTATTTGTTTAACTCGTGCTTCAGCTCTCTGTCCCGCCCAGTGGTGACTGTCACCCACAGCACCCCTAATGAATCTCTTCGATGTTTAAATATCCAAAATCCAGTCTTTTTTATTTGTTTATTTTTTCTTCCGAGATAAATTAGCATCGGTCCTTTGTTTGTGAAATTGTTGACTTATTATTAAACGGTTTGTGTAAATGTGTCATCAGATAAAAAAAACGTCTTGTCAGTCGTGTGAAGGAATGAGGAAATAAAAGTGTTGTTCAGTTTCACAATCATCAATAAGTGTAATAATTTATTTGTTCTGTAAGAAACCAGCACCATAGAAAATATTTACCCATATAAAATACATACAGTGAACATATACGAATACGAGACGACAGAAGACACCGCTGATGAATACAGACACACAGTAATACATCAAGAAGTGACATGAAATACAGCAAACCTGACATGAAGGAGTCAGGTTAAAGTGCATCGGTCAACATTGTCTTAACTGGATTTAAAGAAAGACAACAAATTATTTGACACCCAGGAACATTTAACAACAGTTTGACATAATTCCTGTGTTTCTCCTTGTGGTTAAAAACCACCACAAAAAGGCACATTATAGACTTAAAGAGTCCCAAAAAAGTTATCCCTGAAACACCAGAAGTATAGAAATGAACAGACACCGTGTTTCAGAAACAAATATAAATGTGATTCACAACATAGATACAGAAGTCATTATCACAATAGTAGCAGCATCTCCACTGTACTGTATCTCACATAATTGGCAGCGAGGTCAGATGTTGCATTTCTATTCGGATGCCATGGCAACAAATATTTTTATAAAACGAGCATCAGCTTTAGGTAGTAAAAAAGAAGAAGAGGAAGTTATAACTCCTACTGTAGATTTGAAAATGTAGTGGTAACATCCATAAATGCAGCTTTTTGGCCCTGAAGTTCTATCTCAACACAATATCAGAAAATTCAAAAGTAAAGTGGTCATAATCACGTAACATTTCTACACACAGGGTCTTCACTTTCTTTACAGAAGCTAAACCCAAACGTTTGATGAATCGGTGTTTAAGTGAACCCAGAACAGTTCACTACATTTCCAGTGATTAAATGATGGGATCAGACTTTAGTCCCAGTCGACCTTAACACTGTACATGCGTTTATCACATTCATGTTGACATGCCCAAATGTACTTTGATACAAGCTGCACGTTCAGCTGAAGCTAATGTTGGCTTTCCTTTAGGACGTTTACAACATGTGTACGTGATTGTTATGAATTAAAATCTGCTTTATTCCTACGTTTTCTGAGAAGAACATGGTCTTACATTGGAAATAACTGGTAGAGGTTTTACAAACAAATGACATCATGTTCTCCTGCAATATTAACGGGGAACTGGAGAGAGAGAAATCCAAGATATAAAAACATACTTAGATAAAACTCTAAACCTTACAAACCTGAAGCTTGATATCTGAGCCAGCGTGACTCCATGACTCATTGATGTTTCACTTTTTGGCAGGAAAACTTGTCTTTGGCGATTTAAATTCATTTTAAAAATTGGACTTTCCCAAACTGAACCTTTAAACCACTTGATCCCATGACTGAAACCTTTGTTACACTATTATCTAGTCTTCTGGAACTTCACTTTTTTCTTTAGATGTCATGATATTTTATGTGAGTCTCCTGAAATGTGAAGAAAAGACAAGATGGCTGCAAATCAGAAACTATACATTTTTAACATTTCAAGACTTAAGTCCAACAGGAACTCATTTAGCATTTTCCCATTCTCATACTAAACTAATATTTTGGCACAAGTGGTTTTATTTGATAATGTGCGTATTAATATAAAGAAACGCCACAGGTAAACTATTTAGATATTGAGGCCGTCCTCCAGCATCGCTTTGGATCGAGGTCTGGACCCTCTGTGCCCTCTCCTCTCTCCCTCCTCTCTCCTCGTTCCCTCCCCCTCCTCCTCACCTCCTGCTCTCTCAAACCTCCTCACTCGTGTCTCATCGTGAGGAGTCTCCTTCCCTCCACTCCTCTCCTCCCTCCTCGACGCCCCTTCCTGACTTCTACGAGACTCCTTCCTCACGTTTCCATGTTCCTCCCTTCCCGTCCCTCTCTCAGACTCGCCTCCTTCTCTCCCTTTCGCCGCCTCAGCCCTCCAGTCCTTCCCTCCTCTCTCCTTCTCCCTCCAGCTCCCCGACCTCTCGCTCTGTTTCCTCTCCTTATCGATATCTAAAGTTTCGTGTTTGCTCCCTCTCTCGCTCCGGTGGGATCGATCTTTCTCGCCCCTCCCACTCTCCCCCGTCTCTCTGCCGCTCCTCTTACTCTCTCTCTCCGGGTTTACCCTCTCACCTGATCTGCCCTTCATCTCCTCCTGTTCTTTCCCAGCTGTATTTTTCTCCTCAGTCTTTTTATTCACACTTTTGTCCTCTCTGGTCTGATCTCGCTTGCTCTCAGGCTTTTCTCTACCGGCTGTGATTCGGTTCTCCGTTTCTTTGTCTTTCTTCTTCCCTTTCTGTGGCTGTTCTTTCAAAACCTCCTCTCTAGTCGCTTTGACGCTCTCCACTTTCTGCTCCTTTGCCTCAGCAGAAATCTTCCCCATCTTCTTTTCTCCGTCACCTTTTCCCTTCGTGCTCTCCTTCTCCGTCACGGCATCCCTTTTTCTCATTTCCTCCTCTATTTCCTCTTTGTTCTTAAGTCCCTCTCCTTTTCCGCTCACACTCTTCTCCTCCTTTTTCTCCTTGTTCACACTTTCCTTCTCCACCTCTTTAATCTTCTTCTGCTCCTCCACCTTCTTGTCCATCTTCTCCTCCATGAGGTCCAGCTCCTGCTCCAGCTCCGCCAGCTTCTTGGGATCAGACTCGAAATCGTCGTCCACCTCTTCCTCCACCTCCACGATCTCCTCGAACTCCTCCACCTCGATGCCGTCCATGGTTTTCTGCAGCTGCGTCTTCACCTTGTTCAGATCCAGGAGGCCATCTTGTAGTTCTTTGCACACGTCCCTGATTTTGGTGGCAAATTTAGTTTTGGCGCCCTTGCGGAGCTCGTGAGAGTCTTTGGCGAGGAAGAAGACGTCCAGAGCGAGGAAGAGACCCGACATGACGCCCGTGGTGACGCTGATGGCCTGCGCAGCTTTAGCGGCTCCGCCTGCCACGCCCAGAACCTGCACGGTGCTGATGAGTTTATCCGTGTTGATCATCAGAGCCTTCCCCGCGCGGCCGCCCTCCTTCATCACGTGCTTCAGGTTGTGGTTCATCGCCTTCTTCGCAGCGCTCTGGGAGTATTTCTCAAAGTCCCACTCCTGCAGGGTGGCCATACCGGCCTACGAAGGAACACAGACAAGAAAGGAAAGTGAGAACCGTGTCAGAAAATATATTATTCAAAAAATAAATGTTAACCTGTTAAGCCCCGAGCCTGTTTTCCAGGTCTCAGGCTCGAAAATGACATTCCCAGAACAAATGACTACATCTTCACTTCTAAAAGGGGTAAATTAATAATGTTGTTTCTTAAAGCAAGGATAAACCTGTGAGTTGGACGTAGAAGAATCAGAATCGATATAGATTTTTTTAATTTTAAAGTAAATTCAGATTGAACATAGTGAACTGTAAAGGATAGTGTCCGTCCAAAAATAAAACATTACTTATAGTGAAAAGCACCCTTGAACGCTGATGGATTATCAGTAATCATCTCAAAGTGACACAGACACATTGGATTAACCATCAGCAGCGTTTTTATCGTTTTAATGCCATTGAACACAACTTTTGATCAGAATAACAGCAAAGGTAAGAAATGTGCCGTTGCTGCTACCTAAAGCTACGTTGTGTGATGTCTGGGTTCGCTTCCCATACCGCGAGTTTTGATCGCTCAGTCATGATACTTATACATCTAGAATCTGTGGAATCTCAGCTTGCTAGCTGATATCTTGTTTGTGCAGATCCGATAAGTAATAAAGTGTGTTAGCATTTTTTCGCTCAGGGCTCATTTAGACACTTCTTGTGAGACTTGTGTTTTGTTTCGGTAAAAATGGTTAGCTGAGTTTCTTCCCGTTAGGTGGGTAAGACACATTCATAGTTTATTAAATGTTAAGAAGCCCAGACGCTGTTTCTTGCAAGATGTTGCCGTTGCCTGGGGCTTAACAGGTTTTAAGGGACACTACGAAGGTTGAAGTTCTTTCTGTGATTTTTAAGAGCTATTGCTCACTGGCATCACACAGCTTTTTTCTTAGAATTCAGCATAAATACATTCAAAAAAACAAAACTAGGGTTAAAGTTACTCTCATTTCAAATATCTGGTGTTATTCTTTTATATTTGTTAGATTATGCTGTAATGTTTTGGAAAACAACAATGTCGTCAATAATATCACATTTTAACATGGAAGAAAGACTCACAGGTAAACGGCTGATTCCTAATATATTACTTAAACAAAGGAACATTTGGTTGGATTAAATCTATAATCGTAATGTGAAAGAGTTAATGATGTACTAAAAAACTACAGGATGACAAAAGTATTTATCCTGAATGAAAGAACCAGATTTTGGCATGAATTTCTGGGAAAAATAGTGCATGTGATCCAGAGAAAACATCCTTAGACAAAACAACGTACAGTGTGTGTCTCTTCTCTCATATGTAGTGTTGGCAACGGCTAATAATCTTATACCAACAACACTTTATTTGGTTAATAACCTTTTCAGTATGTTACACAAAGGCACCATCACTCACATTTTAATCTTTAAGTTAATTTATTTCCATAACTATTGTAATGTGAAATGAATGTACCGGCTAACTAAACTATCCTCATGTGTAGTTCATTAACAAAGCTAACACACACCTGTTGGTATAACGTTCCTTAAACTCTTCTCATGTTGAACTCAAAAGCACTTAAAGTCATTTTTTAGGCTTTAATAGATGTTGATGCTTGGGTGTTACAAATAGTGACAAGTGTTTAGATTTTTTACATAAAGACATAAACATTAAAGAGATATTGACATATTTTATTCCATTTCTATGTAAATACAGCTTTATTTTTTATAATTCTTTTATGTTATTATAGTTTTCTGAAATAGTTCTGTATCTGTGTTTTACATTTTTGTTTTACTTTTATGTATGCACCACGACATCAAGTCAAATTCCTCGTACGTGTCAACCTACCTGGTAATAAACCTGATTCTGATGACAGTGCTATGACCCTTGCTGCTCTACATGTATTCTCTGACAACCAGAGAAGAAGAGAGACAAGAGGAACGTTTCTTTAAAGACTTACAAACCACTGAATCTCAAACATGTCCTCACCTGCACAAACTCCATGCACTCCCTGATGTCCTTTATCTCCTCCTGGTATCCCTGGATCATTTTCTCCAGATTCTTCCGGTCCATGTTGGAGTGAACTGTGTCCGTGATGTTGGCTGTTGCCGAGGTGATGCTGCCGGCCGTCGCCACGGCGATCCCCACCGCCGTCACGATAATAGAGGCGCCCATAGTGAAAGGAGCCAGGATGAGGCCAGTGATCGTTGCGATGCTGCCCGCCACACTGGCCACGCCCCCCCCCACCGCAGCCTGCACCGTCTTCTTGTGGAATTCATCCGCAGCGTCGGCCAGAGCCATCAGCTCCAGGATTCGATGCTGTAAGGACGCCCCTCGCTTGTTGAAAAGACGCACGAACAGACGGGCGGCCATGTAGACTCGATCAGCCGCCTGCTCCATCATCCTGCACAGAGACATGAGGGAGGCTTGAAACTAAAGGTATGCTGCACCAGGTGAAGGTACATTTAGACGCTTGTATGTCTAAGACAGGGGGGGGGTGTCCAAACCTTTTTCACCGAGGGCCACATACAGAAAGATACACGAAGGGCTGGGCCGCTCACTAGAGGCGGGGTCTATTGCCTCGTAAGTTAAGTTATAAATTAGCACAATAGCTAAATTAGGCTTGATACATGAATAGGCTTTAAGAACAGCCTCACAGCTCTCCAGAGGGTTTCATTTATCTTGTTGGCAACTCATCCCTTAAAACAGGAGCCTCAGAGTGATTATAATAAGGGGAGATATGAAGGGTCTATTTCAAACTCATGTTAAAAAGTTAATGGGCTTTTTCTTATCAACTAAGGTTTGTTAGAAAATGTTTCGGGACGGGAGCACGTTGATACTGTACGACCTTCCTAGCTGGAGATATGGCCGCATTTTACAATAAACTTCCGTTGGGTCGCTTAAAAACAAATATCACAAATCGAATCGCAATATCTGTCAGAAAAATCGCAATTAGATTATTTCCCCAAATCGAGCAGCCCTACTTCCATTATACTTTTTGAATTTGCTGAGGGCCGATTCAAAATGGTCCGCGGGTCGCATTTGGCCCCCGGACCGCAGTTTTGGACACCCCTGAACTAAAAGTATGGTGCACTCGTTACATTTAGAAGCTTTTGTGTCTAAGAAATAGCATTTTCCTATGTGAAGGTGTCCAAAGGGAAATGTGCAGGTGGTCAAAGATAAATATGTACTACACCAAACTTTGACAAATATTGGACAATAATGATTCATTCAACCCTACTTCTAAAGAAAGCCCTTTATTAACAATTTCACAATCCTACCAGCTAAAGTAATTAAAGTAAGCTCCAGAGCACCAAGTCAAATTCCTCGTACGTACCTGGCAATAAACCTGATTCTGTAAAGCAGCTGGTCAATGTCACCTAGAATGATTCATTATCATTCCCTTTCTTTTAACCCAGCAGAGCACAACAATAATTCCTCATTAAAACATTTTTGATCAACTCAACCTGCACCTGGAGAAGCAGCAGACAATTGATGATGGGTTCAAGTTGGTTAGTTCGGGTTAATTCATCTTTTTTTTAGTTAGTTCAAGCTGTCTCTTGACTTTTATGAGTCATTGAGCTTCCTGGCAATAGTGACAGTGCTTTCTATAGATGTGATAAATATTAAATTTGAATGAAAATGTATTGAAGTCCCAAAAATGAACTTACATTTCCTCATCTTGCTCCTGTAAGTTAGAGTTCTCGTTCCACTCTGCCCAGCCTGTGAGCCACAGCAGAGAAATATCAGTTAGTACATGGAGAAAATACATGACACAGCTTTTTGCTACTGATTTTCTGTGCTGATTTCTCAAATCTTATTTTGAATGATTTAATAATAATGCAACATTCTTTTTGTGTAAACATGAATCAGTGGTTTTCTCCTGTTGACTCGCAAAACAAACAGAAACCAAAGTAATGAACAAACTGACCTTTTACTGTGTTCCACCATAGCGTCAATTCATCACTTTCCTGAAAAAAGAGACAATTGTCAACAAAACAAATCACAGATGCACTTTTTTTTGTCGGTCAAAATGTTCACATGTGCCGATGATAGTTTTTCATTGCACAGAATTTGGTATCGGTGGATCTCTATTTGTGGCACCATACATAAATATACACATTAAAGTAAAGTAAAGATTATGCTAAATAAAAGACCAGACCGAGTAAACCAAACCAAAAGGAGAGAAAGACTCTGAAACACACCGGCTCAGTTTCCAGAGGGTGTTCTCCAGTGGGATAAGCTGCCATCTCCACATTCTGCACGTCCACAGTGCTCTCCTATACAAAACAAACACAACAACACTTTCACAGAACTCAGTTTAAAGGGTTTGTCTGTTAACACTCTCTCCAACATCCCCTCTGTTTGTCTGTTAGCATCACACAGACACCTATCTTTTTAATAATATCATCATGCTGACCTGTGCTGGGTTCAGATCCTGCATCTCAACAACTTCCTGAATATCAGCCATCTTGTCTGAACCCTGTGGAGGAAAAACTCTGTCAAATTGAACAACTTGAAAACACATTAATTAAAAAAAAGGTCTGTGCCGAAAATAACTCGGGAACATTCTAATGACCTTATGGACTGATCCACGGAAAATGTGTAAGTTATGCAAAACAGCTTTAAAAAGAATTTAAATGGCCAGAATTTGTTTTATAAATGGAAAACATTTCCAACATGTTTCTTTATTGCACAAAGTTTCAGATCTGTCTTTGGTGAATATTCCATATTTCATACTAGGGCTGCACGTTATTGGAAAAAACTGACATCGCAATTTTTTTTCCCGCCCTGCGATATATATTGCGATATAAAATACAGGAATTAAAGAAAAGACAGTTTTTCTTTGTCCGCAAACCATCCTTTCTTCAACTTTAATGCGATACAATTGGTATTTTTTTTAACTATCTTTAACCGGATGAAGGATTTTAGTCACGGACGTCTGGATCTTAAGTTATCAGAGCAACAAGCTGAGCTAGCTCGGTTAGCCGCGCCAAACTGGAGAAACACATGAAACGAGTTTATTCAGTGTTTTTACCTTTAATCACCGGGTCCGTTTGGAGATTTGATTGTGATTGGTGGTTTGCTGCATGTCACTCACTCAGGTACCCCTGCGGACATGAGAGCCGCGCAAGTTTTCCTTTTGTAGCAAGCAGCAAAATAATTGTAACATGACGTGTTTGAATCAATTTGCCTACTTAATATCGCAAGTCCTAAAAAAATTAATAAAAATAAGTAAATAAATAAAATCGCACGACCTGCGATGTGACTATCGCTCATGCCCGTATCGCGATTATCGACACGATATATCGTGCAGCCCTATTTCATACAGTCTATTGTCATGACTGAGGAATAACTAGAACACATACCTGTAAATTCAACTTTGACATTTTGGGACGAGTTGTCTTGACTCTGAATGAGACAACCTGAGAAACAGAACAAGAAAAGAAAATAAGTTTTGTTAACGAGAAAATGCATTTAAACATCAAAGTTAAGAGCAAGATAAAAGTAATCTCTTCATGATATAAAATCTGAAGAAGAATAGCTGCTAACACTCCTTTCTGTCACAGCTACAGAATGGATGTAACAATAATAATAATAGATTTCCGTTGTTGTTTTGCTGAACAATTGAACAACAACTCACTCTTTTTTTCTTCTTGATGGTTTTCCTGCGCCTCAGCCCGATGCCTCCTGTCGGTGCCTCCAAGTCCTCACTGTCCTGCAAATGAACACACAGATATCCAGACATGTGCATTTAACCAAGTATTGTATTTAAGTACACATTTGAGATCCTTTATAATTAAACTAGAATATAATAAATAAATGTATTTGATGCCTATCAGTGCCTCCGATAACGTCGTACCTGTTGTTCAATGGTTTTGGGCGTCCTCCTGAATATTCCAGCGAACCCTCCTTTTTTCTCCTGTTACAAAAATAAAACATGAATTTGATTAAAAAAAAGTCTTACATATTTAAATACAATCAACCTGTGTAACACACTCTACATCAAGACTCACCTTTGTGGTTTCAATAAGATTATCGTTACTGTTGGACAATTCACCGAGTGCTGAAAGGTCATCCTTTAAAGTAAAAATAAACAACAACAAAAAGTCAATACCGCTCAAACCTTTGTGTGGAAACCATCTCTGAGAAGAAACCAAAGTGGCTCATCATTTGATGTCTGAGTTTGAATTCTTACTCATTGGTTCTATCTCTTGTGGTTATTTCTTTTAGACATTTGAATGTATTTTTCTTATAATTACATTGCTGAAACTTTGAATCCTGCAAAATGTAATAATTTGTTTTGAATGATCTCGTCTGTGTTGTTTTAATCTTGCTCTCGTCCACAGACATTGAGACTCTCACCTCTCCGTATCCTGGCAGGCTGTCGCAGCTGCCGTAAAGATCGCTTGTGTCCTTGAGAGGATCCTGAAAAACAAAAAGAAACATATTGGTTTTAGCTTTCTGGAAGTTATTTACCTCAATCATTTATTTGAAATATTTTACAGTAAGGATTTCACACATTTCTCTGCATGACTGCTGGGGCAAAATAATCACCATTAAAATATTATAGCAATAAACATACTTTAAAATATATATAATTAATACTATACTTCTTTTTTTGTCAAATATATGACGCCCAAAATATGAATATAGGGAAGAGAAGAGAGTCTGTAACGCTGGAGTTTACATGATATGACCATATTTATATTATTGAAATAAATGCTATTTCATTGTTTTAAAATATCACAGTAATTGTGAATACCGGTAAAACAAGACACCTGTTTTTTCACAGACCGCGAAACAACCACAAATGAGGCACATCACTACATAAAAAATAAATAAAACATGTTTGTTAGGTTACCTTCTCAGCAAATAGGCGTGGAGACGGTTTTGGAGACTTCTTGAAGATCCCTGCCAGTCCTCCTGTCTTCTCCTGAAACATAGGAAATACGCTCATGTTAATATTTAAATAATAATTAACAGCAGAACAAAGAAAACAGAAGATGTGTTTTGTACCTTTGCTTTGTTTGCTTCTAAGAGATTTTCACAACTGTCTGATAACTTTGTATCCTCGTTTAATTCCTGAACGCACACAACCAGAAAACAAGTGAATAAAACAAAAAGTCAAATGTTGTGATAAATGTTGATATGTATGTGCAGGTAGAGCCGCTGCTGTACCTCGTCTGTTGTCGTCCCCTCTGATGGTTTAGCAGTCTTTTTAAAAATGCCACTGAAAATATTTTTCTCCTGAAAACAGAAAAACACTGAGTAAGTGAACACTAACATTTCTTAAGCTCAACCTGATTACAAAATAAACGTATTCATCCAAACTAGCTAATAAATATTCTGTTATTTTCTAATTGACATGGGAAACTGCATGTTGTAGCGCATTTCAATAATCCATTTTAAATATTTTATAGTGGGGACATTTCTTTTTTGGTTCACAGTACCTTTGTGTTGTTGTTTTCAAACAGACTGTCATTACTCGCGGACAGCTCCTTCTGGTCGTCCTTGTCCTAGATAGAGAGGAATGGACAGTTTATAATGTTTATTTCTTGTGTCTTCATTTCTTTTATGTACATTGCCTTGTGTTTTTGATGCTGCTCCAACACAAACATTTCCCAAATTTGGATAATTAAATTACCCATCTATCTACCTACCTACCTACCTACCCATCTATCTATCTATCTATCTACTGTACCTACCTACCCATCTATCTATCTATCTATCTATCTACTGTACCTACCCACCCATCTATCTATCTATCTATCTATCTATCTATCTATCTACTCTACCTACCTACCCATCTATCTATCTATCTATCTACCTACCTACCTACCTACCTACCTACCTACCAACCAATCTATTTATCTATCTACCTACCTACCTACCTATCAATCTATCTACCTATCTACTGTACCTACCCATCTATCTACCTATCTATCTACTGTACCTACCTACCTACCTACCTATCTATCAATCTACCTATCTACTGTACCTACCTACCTACCTACCTATCTATCTACTGTACCTACCTACCTACCTACCTACCTACCTACCTACCTACCTACCTATCTATCTATCTACCTACCTACCTATCTATCTACCTACCTACCTATCTATCTATCTATCTATCTAACTACCTACCTACTTACCTATCTACTGTACCTACCCATCTATCTACCTATCTATCTATCAACCTATCTACTGTACCTACCCATCTATCTACCTACCTATCTATCAACCTATCTACTGTACCTACCCATCTATCTACCTATCTATCTATCAACCTATCTACTGTACCTACCCATCTATCTATCTATCTATCTATCTATCTATCTATCTACCTACCTACCTACCTACCTACCTACCTACCTACCTACCTATCTATCAATCTACCTACCTATCTATCTACTGTACCTACCTACCTACCTACCTACCTACCTATCTATCTACCTACCTACTTACCTATCTACTGTACCTACCCATCTATCTACCTATCAACCTATCTACTGTACCTACCCATCTATCTATCTATCTATCTACCTACCTACCTACCTACCTACCTACCTACCTACCTACCTACCTACCTACCTACCTACCTACCTACCTACCTACCTACTTACCTAACAGTGTGTACAGAGGGTGATGCTAACAGAGTAACTCTCACCTCTGCTGTCGCCTCGTCTCCAGACGCTTTGGGGGTTTTCTTAAGAAGACCACCGAACAGCCCGCCTTTCTCCTGACGAGTGAAAACAGGATTGATTAATGTGATTGCCAACCATGTGTCGAAGCATACAGTTTACTTTTTTTTCGACAGTGGAAGAAGTATGGAGGAATTATACTAAAGTAAAAGTAGTAAAAGAATAGAATAGAATATATCTTTATTGTCATCATACAAAGTACAACGACATGTCTTTGGTAACTCTCAGTGAAGTAAAACAGGTTAGGTATACAAGTATTTAGTTACAGGGAATGTTACTGCATTCAAAATCTTATTAAAAGTAAAGCACTGACCTCGTCAAACAGGTTGTCGATGCTCCCTGATCGTTTGAAGATGCCAGCCAGGCCTCCTTTTTTCTCCTAAAACATAGATACAAAAATAAATAAAAGTCAAAAACACATTTGCTCTGGTTTCATTTCATGTTGAATTGTTAGTTTTTTCTGGATGAAGTACCTTTGGGGCGGGGGTGTCCTCCAGATTCTCACAGCTACCAGATAACAGTTTTTCTGTGTTCACCTCCAGCTCCTGAATTCAAACCAGAAAACTGTGAATGAAATATCTATCTTGTCCTTCACAGTAAATGTAATGACTGAATGAATCCAATCACAGTACCTTGTCTGCTGCGGCGCCCTCTGCAGGTTTCTGCGGCTTTTTAAACATGTTGCTAAAAATATTTTTCTCCTAAAACACACAATAGGTTTTCAGTAAACGCGTTTTATTTAATGTATGTAGACATTATTTGAAGCTTCTGTCGCATTACACTGCTCACCTTAGGTGTGTTATTCTCAGACAGGTCATCATTGCTCGCTGACAGCTCTTTCTCAGCCTCTCCTTCCTGAAACACAGACATTGATGTTTTATGAAAACTGTGAATTGTTTAAAGGGTAAAAGAATGTATTTCAAATTCAGTAAACACTCACCAGAGTCTCTGCCTTCTCTCCGGACGCTTTGGGAGGCTTTTTAAGGAGACCGCCGAACAACTTTCCACCTTTCTCCTGATGATCCGTACAAGAATAAATAGAATTTGTTGAAGTCAATAAAGTATTTCCAATAACACATTACATTTAATTTTAGATGACACTTTTATCCAAAGTGACTTACAATAAGTGCATTCGACAAACAAGATACAAACTTGAAGAAAACAGAATCATATAAGTACATCAGGTTTCATAGAGCCAAACATTTCAAGTGCTACTCAACTGGCTTTAGATAAGCCAGTCCTTCATTAGTATATAAGTGCTTTGTTAGTAATTCTTTGTTAGTCATGTTATTGCTCGAAGTGGAGTCGAAAGAGATGAGTTTTTGGGTTAAAATATCGATATTGATGTAGATTTCTAACTCTCTGACCTGTTTGTTCCCAGATAAATTCTCAGTGCTGGCGGAGAGATCGCTGTCGAGCAACTCGTCCTGTAAAGGGTTTTCAAAAAGTCAGCAAAAAAAATCAAGGAATACTAAGTGTTAGTTCATTTGAATTTTTCCTCCTGCATGAAAGGACATTTCATAACTGAATGAATCCACTCACAGTACCTTGTCTGCTGCAGCGCCCTCTGCAGGTTTCTGTGGCTTCTTAAACATGTTGCTGAAAATATTTTTCTCCTAAAACATAACATTGGTCGTCATTGAACGCTCACATGAAGATATTTGATTTACATGTTTTGATTTGATTTGCATTACACTGCTCACCTTAGGTGTGTTATTCTCAGACAGGTCATCATTGCTGGCCGACAGCTCTTTCTCAGCCTCTCCTTCCTGAAACACAGACATTGATGTTTTATGAAAACGATGAATCTTTTCGAGGTTCAAAAATATATTTCACTTTCAGTAAACACTCACCAGAGTCTCAGCCTTCACTCCGGACGCTTTGGGAGTCTTTTTAAGGAGACCGCCGAACAACTTTCCACCTTTCTCCTGATGAAACGTACAAGAATAACAAAAATGTGTTGAAGTAAATAAAGTATTTCCAATAACACGTGCAAATGGGTTGAAATCATTGAACCTTGAATCTTGAATATCAATATTGATGTAGACTTGTAACTCTCTGACCTGTTTGTTCCCAGATAAATTCTCAGTGCTGGCAGAGAGATCGCTGTCGAGCAACTCGTCCTGTAAAGGGTTTTCAAAAAGTCAGCAAACACGAAAAAGAATCGAGGAATACTAAATAAAAGTCAATTAGAATTTTTCCATCCTGCTTGAAAGGCCATTTCATAACTGAATAATCAAATCACAGTACCTTGTCTGCTGCAGCGCCCTCTGCAGGTTTCTGTGGCTTCTTGAACATGTTGCTGAAAATATTTTTCTCCTAAAACATAAGATTGGTCGTCATTGAACGCTCACATGAAGACATTTGATTTACATGTTTTGATTTGATTTGCATTACACTGCTCACCTTAGGTGTGTTATTCTCAGACAGGTCATCATTGCTGGCCGACAGCTCTTTCTCAGCCTCTCCTTCCTGAAACACAGACATTGATGTTTTATGAAAACTGTGAAATAGTTTTGGAGATGCAGAAATATATTTCACATTCAGTAAACACTCACCGGAGACTCTGTCTTTTCTCCGGACGCTTTGGGAGTCTTTTTAAGGAGAACGCCAAACAACTTTCCACCTTTCTCCTGATGATCCGTACAAGAAAAATGTGTTGAAGTTAATTAAGTAAACTCTCATTTAGTTAAACATGTCAATATTGATTTGTAACTCTCCGACCTGTTTGTTCCCAGATAAATTCTCAGTGCTGGCGGAGAGATCGCTGTCAGGAGACTCGTCCTGTACAGGGTTTTCAAAAAGTCAGCAAATTCATAAAATATGGGAATACTAAATAAAAGTTGCCTTAATTATTGTTTTTTACTGATGAATAGGTTGCAAATAATTTCCCATTTTACAAAATATTTCTGTTTGTATTACTTACATTAATAGAAATAAAAATACTTCTGGACAAATATACTCATACTTTTTAACAATAATGGGAAACATTTGCCAGATGTTCATGTAAAAAGAGAAACAAAATCCATCATTCTAAGACAGAAAAATAATAATTTAACAGAAATGTATCATTAGTTCAGTCTTACTCTCAACACATTTTGGTCACCAAACAATATTAAAGTGATCATAAAAGACTTCCAAGCATGCTTCCATAATTCTAAATACAAAATATGAAGTGTTTATTTCATTAAAACATGTAACACATTTCACCTCCTCAGGTTGAGCAGCTTCTGCAGATTTAGGAGTTTTCTTGAATATTCCACTAAATATTCCTCCTTTTTCCTGAAACATACAGTTAAAAAGTGAGTGCTCTCTCCTTAAGTTATTCAGGACTGTTTTTTTAATTAAGCATTCATCTGTTTACCTTAGTGTTGAGAGCTTCACTGCTGCCTGTGAGTTCATCGTCTGTTGATTGTGTTTCCTGAGAAACAAAATCAAACACAACATTAAAAGCTGTTACACTTTCTGACATTTGTCCATTATACTTCTAACAGTGATCTTTTACAGCTAACAGGAACAGCACTATATCAAAAGGGACACCTCCTCTGCAGCAGCACTGTCTTCAAGTGTGGACGACCTCTTGAACAATCCACTGAAACCTCCGCCTTTCACCTGAAACACACATGCATACAAACTTTATATTCAAATGACCTGTTCCACACAGAGAACATATGGATCACTTACAAAAATCATTAAACACAACTCCAATCAGAACCAAAGGACGCGTTTTAGAAACAAATATATAGTACATTTATACAGTAAACAACATACAAATAAACAATAAATTAAATAAAAAGAACAAATTAAATACATTGTTGTCGAGTCATATTCAGTAATACGATAAGATGCACTCTTGGTCGATGTATTTATTATTTGTAGATACTTTTAATTAGTTTGTAAACTCGTACTGTAAATACATCTTAACTGGACTGTCTGTGTTCTTGTGTGATTTCCCCTTTAGCATGTTTTGGTTGTTTGTATTTATGTTGTAACAATGTCTCGAGTCCTCTTCCATTCACCATGTATCAGTATTACAAACAGGTACACCGTAGGGAACATTTCGTTGCCACATTAGATTTGAGCCAAACGAAGGGCTGCAAATAAAGGTCCCTAACATTTTGTATTCATTAAACTAATTTCCTGGAGCCCAGCAGACAGATTTCCCCTGATGCCTGAGACCACTTGTACAAGCGAACTGACCTTAGTGTTGGTCGCTTCAGACAGACTGTCGTTGCTGACCGAAAGATCTTTCTGTGCCGATAGATTCTCCTGAAACAAGAACACTGTCAGAAACAGAGAGCTCAGCGTGTGAGAAAGTGTTAGAAATATTCTAACGTCTGTCGTCGAGTGAGATGAGGAGTTCTCTATTTCTAAATAAAGACAGGACTTTATATCATTGAGCCTGTAATGAAAGTAAAGAGGAGAGGTATATTTTCATACACTTTCAAAGCTAAGCCTTTATCTATAATCACACAGACATTCCTTTGGGTCTCAGGACATGGGCTGGTTTGTGTGCAACGTATAAAAAACAATAAACAAACCAACAGCAAGTGTTGAAGTGAAACCATGTAGTAAGTACAATAAACCAGATTTGTATAAGAATAACACGTTTACTGTCTGTGTCTACTTGAAAGCTGCCTTGACTTTGAGAAGCTGTACCTCTCCGGGTGTTTTGGGGGTCTTTCTGAGGAGTCCACTGAACAAACCTCCTTTCTCCTACAGGGAAGCAGAAAACATGTTAAAGCAAACTCACTTATGTTCCATAAAAGTCCCCTATCATACTGTTTTTCATCAATATATTATAGGTCTCAGATATATACAAAACATGTCTCTGAAGTGTTTGGCTCCAAACACCAAACAGATCATTGCAGCATTACCCATAATCCCCTCTGTTTCAGCCCTGTTTCAAAAGTGCTGATTCTCTGTCTGTTACTTTAGATGAAAATAAGGAGCCCCTCCCCACGCCCCTCTGAGAGAGATTTGGTTACAAAGAACACAATGGTGCTCTAGGAGGAGATTCGGGTGATAAGGTGTGTGTGTGGGTTACCTTGGTTGCTGATTGGCTAATGGTTACACAAGCCAACACATCGTTATGACATCATAAAGTGGCCAAAATCTGATCAGCTCCTTTTCAGACAGGTTTTTATAGAAATGGATCAGGACAAAAAGAGAGAGAATCTTTGTTCCTGAAACTTTCAGAATCTCTTTCCACAGACGGGGACACATGTTGATGTAGAGGACATGACGAGAGGGGACCATGTTGATGTAGAGAGCATGGAAGGAGAAGGGACCATGTTGTGTAGAGAGACATGGAGAGAGGGGCACCATGTTGGATGTGAAGCCATCATGAAGAAGAGGGCATGTTGATGTAGAAGGGCATGAAGAGCGGGGACCGATCGTTAATGTAGAAGAGACATGACAGAAGAGGGGACACATGTTAATGTAGAAGAGACATGAAGAAGAGGGGGACACATGTTGATGAGAACGGGGGGCATGGTTGAGTGAAGAAAGAGGGGAACATGTTGATGTAGAAGGGCGGGGAGGGGGGGTGACATGAAGAAGAAGGCGGAACATGTGATGTAGACAGAGACATGAAGGAAGAGGGACACATGTTGATGTAGAGGACATGAACGAAGAGGA
>NW_011343292.1:123975-124443 GCF_000735185.1 Notothenia coriiceps | reverse complement strand
TATATTTCTACCAAACTCACTATTTGCATTGTTGTTGTTAGCATCTGGTTAGCTTAACGGATATTAAAAGCTGTTTCTAAAACAATGAGAGGGAGAGCTCTGTCCTGTCAGACTGAGAGAGATAACCACAGCTCGGTGAGGTAAGGGACTCTGTTTAGATTAGATAGCTAACTTTAGTCTAGTTATCTCAGTGGGTACTCAAACGTTTTGGTCACCATTTATGGATAAATGAAAACAGTTATGAATACTATATGACAGTAAACAAGGATACAGTTAAAAGGTGAGTGATTTGTAAAATATCCATAAGAAAAAGTAAATCTGTTTCATATGGGTGTTGAGAGATGTATCCATAAATTCATTTTGCTCTCAAAGTGCACCAGGTTGATGCATTTAACTTCAATATTTAAAAAAAAAATCTTCCCGGGGGAGAATGCCCCCGGACCACCCTAGAGGAGGTGAGGACCCCCC
>NW_011343292.1:89799-123935 GCF_000735185.1 Notothenia coriiceps | reverse complement strand
GTCCAAATGAACCAATCCACACACACACACACACACACACACACACACAGTGAAGACACACAGTGCAGACACACACACACAGTGCAGACAGCTCTGCTGATTTCTCCTCCCTGGCTGCAGGCTGATAACAGACAGTTGGGATTTGCGGCGAAATTCTCTCTGCAGAGCAGACCCATTCTCACAGCGTTTATCAACCTTTTTCTTACTCAATATCAAGCCACACTTATTGTTTTTACTTCGGCTGTGACTTTGTGTGTGCTCAGGGTGAGTTTGGCTGTGTTTCGCTGCAGGGCTGCCAACATTTGTGTTCAGCTTGGAGTGAGATTTTTTTTTTGGTGAACCGAAAAAAGAAACGTTCATGTGTACGCAATACGCACATACACAGCGTACCCGCGACGCTTACAATGAAGGCTCGATAATCAGCTCACAGCATATAAAATGGCATATAGGTGTAAGCNACTAATCTATGTTCGTGCGTTAAACCAGGGCTGCCAACATTTGAGTTCAGACATGAATGTTTATTTTTTCGGTTCACCAAAAAAAAAATCTCACTCCAAGCTGAACTCAAATGTTGGCAGCCCTGGTTTAACGCACGAACATAGATTAGTTGATATGTTAATATGTTCCAGATGTCAAAAGGTCATCATCTCATGACGTCTTTAGGAGTAATTAATATCTTATCAGTATATGACTTTCCCAATTAACAAACTATATATGTGTTTGCACACGACCACATACAATTTTCCTTACCTTTACTAACAAACTAACTGTATAATAATCTAATCAGCGCCTTTGTACTTCCTCTGACATTGGGTCAATTTACTTAACGTGGGTACATCTGCTGATAATTGCCGCAATGGAGCCTCTCTGACCTGTGTTGCCTGAATAAATAAGCGAGAAATACGCTGTATAAGGAATCTGTCATAACACTACTCTTAGGAAAAAACGTAAATATTGACTTCTTCCTGTATTCTTCATATAGTAATTTCTGCCCCTTCTCTCCTCAGGTGCAGCACCCTAATTCTCGCAGCCTGGTGGACTCACAGAAGGACCCGCGGGTGCTCGAAGGCTTCCAGGGCTGCCTGGACTCGGTCACGCTGAACAACAACGAGCTGCCGCTGCAGAACAAACGCTCTCGATACGCAGAGGTGGTGGGACTGACAGAGCTGAAGCTAGGCTGCATCCTCTACCCTGACGCCTGCCTGCAGCAGCCCTGTCGCAACGGAGCAACCTGCACCAGCCTGCCTTCCGGTGGTAAGTAACAGGAAGTGCAGCTACCTCACACTGGAGGTCCTGAAAGGGATAAAAACTGTTCAGTGTATTGAAAATACTTGGTTGATGTCACTTAGAGATGTCTTACCCCTTAGCATATCCTGTACAATGTGTTGGAACAGTAGCCAATAGAAGCATGAGTGTTACATAGTGATGTCACTATGTTACAGAAGTAAACAAAGGAGTCCAATAGAGGCGTTTCCGGCTCTGGCATGGATTTTAGCCTTTGGATACCATTTACAGGCACTATATAACACACTACACAAAAGGGAAAACCCCAAAAAGCATATTAAGTTGCACTTTTTAGTTTAAAAAAGGTTTACTTTACTGGACAATGATTGTGTGCTAAACTATATAACACACTAAGGGAAAGGGGAAACCCAAAAGCTTTAAATAATCATTTGGTACTCAAATAATGAACCAAGATTCAAGAGATTTTTGTGAAAAAGTTGCTGACGGTTGAAATACCCACAACCTTGAGGGTGAAGTGAATGCACCAGCCTCTGTGTTAGCAGAGTGTGTGTGATGGTGCGAGGCTACAGAACCATTAGGCTTCACTGAACACAGTTGTAAGACCTTCCTCACGCAACATGTTACTCATTTACACCATAATGAGCAAAGCATCCTGGGAATTGCCCACTGTTGTCATTTACACAGCGCTGTGGAAAGGTTAGTGTGTGTCTCGTGTATTGCGTACACACAATAAAAATGCAAATTCCCCAGCGTATTCTCGTGTGTATTGGTGATTTGTGTGTCAGAGATGTGTGTGTGTGTGTGTGTGTGTGTGTGTGTTCGTGCGTGCGTGCGTGCGTGCGTGCGTGCATGCGTGCATGCGTGCGTTTGTATGTCTTTATTATGCTGTGTGGATGTACTCATGTGATTTCCCAAAAGTGTGTGTCTGTGCTCTGCATTCTTAATGAAGTGTATCTGCCTGTCTGTGTGCGCAGGGTTCTCATGCAGCTGTAACCTCCAGTACACCGGAGGGCGCTGTGAGATGGAGATCACGGCGTGTGTTCCCAACCCGTGTCAAAACGGCGGAGTATGTAAACCCATCGGTAACGCCTTCTTCTGCAGCTGCAGGAGAGGTTTCAAGGGCCTGATGTGAGTCTATACACACACAATCCTGTACAAATGTATTTGTATTACACGTCTCTAGCAGTCTCTCCATTGAGTGGTTCAGGAATTATTCCTTTAACCTGGTAATAAGTTATCATTTCACCACATCCTGTTAGCTCGTTTCAGGGTCAATGGTCCTTGAACGTGTTTTTGGTTATGAAATAAGATCAATGGTTAAGACAAGTTTAAGAGATACATTTAGTTAAATCATAAAGAAAATCGTTAAAGATTATCTTTTAAACATTTGTTACTTTTGTAATGCTGCTGGAACAACATTTATATGTATTGTCTATCTTTCTATCTATCTATCTATCTATCTAAAGTATAGCTATTTTTGAAGATTAACCTGCTGACCAAAACGTATGTGTGTGTGTGTTAATTTCTACATTGTGCTTTGAATGGGCATTTCAAAATACAACTCAAGGACCTTAAATTGTACTATTTTCAGTCAATATTTAATAACCAAACATTTTTTTTAATTCAATGAAAAACAAAAAAAACAAAACATGTATTGACTGCAGTTGCTGTTCCTGACCACAATAAGGCAGCATTACATTAAAGTTCTACATATTGCTCTCTACTTTTCATCTTCCTCAAACGCAATACTTAACGTCAAATTAAAGTAAAGTAAAGAAACTATAATTATCTTGTCTTTAGCCTTCAGCTTACACTCTCTTTTAGTTTGTAAGAAGCCAAATGGCTCTGGCACCGCAAATAGACCATATTACAGACAAAGGGATAGTGCTGGCATAGGGACTACTTCTGCAATCTATCCGCAGTGCATTTACTCTGTCACTCACAATGCGATCCATCTGGGAGCAGGTCATTGATCTTTCAGAAGTTATTTGTATTTGTAAATTCACACCTTTCCTTTTTCCTGTTTCCTCCATCCTCATCCTGCAGGTGTGAGGAAGATGTGAACGAATGTGACCGCAGCAATCTGGAGGGTGAGTGTGAGAATGGCGGCCTCTGCGTCAACACTTACGGATCCTTCTACTGTAACTGCACGGCGGGCTTTGTGGGCCAACGCTGCGGCCTGCGACCCGTGGTGGTCCCCGACATGCAGGCAGGTCACACCGTGGTCGGTAAAGAGGAGCTGATCGGAATCGCCGTGGTGCTTTTTGTCATCGTCACCCTCATCATCCTCTTCATCGCTTTCCGCAAGAAGGTTTTTCAGAAGAACTACTCGCGGAACAACCTGTCTCTGGTCCAGGACCCGGCTACTGCAGCGCTCCTCAACAAGGCCAACGGTGTTCAGTTTAAGACCCTTCACTGCACACCAGGGGACCCCCTCAACCTGTACTCAGAGCCCACCGTGCTGGGAGTGGGCGGGATGATGTGTCCTCCACAGGTCCCTGTGAGGCCCATGGCATACACCCCCTGTTTCCAAGGAGACCCGCGGTCCACGCTGGAGAAGATGGTGGATGGGCGCGGTGTGGAGCATACGGAGATGAGCACCTTTCACCCCGAGTCCCCAAGGATCCTGTCGGGAACCACCAGGAGGGGGGTGGTGGTGTGCAGTGTGGCCCCCAACCTGCCGCCAGTGTCCCCCTGCCGCTCAGACTGCGATTCCCTATGCAAGAGCCCATGGGACAGTGATGAGGGTGAGTCTGTGTGTGTTTACTTCCTGCCAAAGTAAGTGGTGTTTTTTAACGTTAATGAGTTAATTCTATATGGATAAATAAGTAACCTATAGATGCTGTACTGGTCCTTTTGTGCTAGGGTTAGGGTTGGGGTTTGGGTTAGGGTTATCAAACTGCTGACGCATATCTTCTATAAACAAAAGATCAACAATAGAGCAACCCAATTAGTTTTTTGTCTTTGTTTTGGAATATGTCCCTCCTGACCCCTGACCTCTCCCTACAGGAAAGATGGTTGACATGGCAGAAGAAGTAACGTGTTTCTCAGGGAGCAACAAAGGCAGCAACTCAGAGGTCCAATCCCTTAGCTCCTTCCAGTCTGACTCCTGTGATGATAATGGTAAGACACGCCACTTGCACTAGCCAAGAATACGGATGGAAATTAGCTCAAAGCTAAAATCCAGCTCATTTACATTTGAAAGCATTATTTATTTTTTAAATATTCATTAATGTGCATTGTCCCGGTTCAAATAAACGATTACATTTAGAAATTAGTTTTTAGGATAATCAGAATGCCAGAAAAAATGGAATTTCGATATTCTTGTAGTCATGCCTCAGGTAAAATAAGAAACATGGGGAACCCCTATTAGGGTAATATATACTACGTGTCTCTTCCATCTGTCATTTATCAAAGTTGTTTTTTAAATCATACAAATAGTTGTTTTTGTGATTGCTACTACTGGTAAGGCTAGAAGATAAGCAAAATCCAAAATATGTTGTCAATCATGTGCAACTGCTAACAATTGTGATTATGTGAATTCAGTCAGGTATGTATGCATGTATTATCAATTTTGAATTGCTGTACAATAATGCAGGAATGCATTCCAAAAGTCTCCAAATACTTTCTTACATGTGTTCATGATTTTAGGGTCACTGAAAGCATTCTTGAAGAAGCTCAGGGGTTTTCATCGCTTCACACTGTGGTGGTCTTTGTGCTGGAGCTGTTTTTGTTGTCATTTGCATTGCATCATGCTGATTTTATTTGCAACCCATGAAATTAATTGATTTTAATTGTTTCAGAATGATCCAAATATATCGTTTTGGTTTCCAAAATGATGACATTATTTAATGATTTAATCATCAATGATTAAATGTTTGAGTTGTGCTGCAGCCATATTAAAATGGATGCCATTTTCATTTCTTTGCTTGTTTAAGTCCGACTGGTGTACCAGATAAGTAAGTCCCTAAAAGGAAAAGCAGTATAGTGTAGTGTTTTTGGTTCTATGCTTACATATTTTTTGTTCTCACATTGCTTTATTTGTGAAGTTCATTTTCTTTTTTTTGGCAGTCATTTCTGATTTATTTGTTTCCATAAAAATGTTGCAAATTGCCCCCGAACATCAAAATCTGGACAAGAAGTCTTGAGTGTGCCTGAGGCAGACCAGGTAGCCCTCTCTGCAGAAAGGACTGGCAGCAGCGGGCAGCCATAAGCAACGCCATAACGACATCTTTTGACTTTGGATAACTGTATTTACAAATCTCCTCCTTCTTTCCCTCCACAAGCCTCCATAGTGACGGTCATTCGACTGGTGAATGATGCAGTCGACACAATCGAAAGTGAAGGTACCATGTCTCATCCCCTTTGTATCTCTCCTCTCTCTTTTCTCTTACCCCAGTCTGGTATTTGCAGTAACTCTTCAGTTGTATACCCAAGCTAAGTGCTCTCCCTGTGTGTTACATACTGTACCATTCAGTTGGACACCGTTCATTAACTAGCTGTAAGATGATTATTTTCCCCTTCCTTACACATTCTCAAGTCAGGGTTAGTTAGTGTGACCTACTTCAGGGTTAGATTTTCTGCTGTTAGCTCATTTAGTATATGCTATTATAAAGCAGTGGTGGTTAACCACATTCCACTGATCACCTCAGTGGGTGATTTTAGAAATGAGTTCCTCCATTTTACTCAGCTGTTTGGTTGGAATAAAAAGTGCTCATGATCATGAGAGTTGTAGATGATTGGTAGAAAAAAACAAGTCATAGGCTGTGTCTCAATTTACATGTTTCTACTGTATGTACTTAGATTTGCTGTACATCCCAAGACCATCCCAATACTAGGTATGGCAAAACACAATGCACTAATGTATGTGTACCTGAATGGTAAACTAATCAACGCTCATAAAGTTCAGTATGGAACACTCAATGGTCGCCATCTTGGCTATGTTATGTGTTGTTGGCTAGCTAGTTAACAACATAGAAAGTACAGCAGTTAAGTGCCCGAATTGAGACACAGCAAGAGTTTTATACTAAGTAAAATGAGGATGAGAGATAAGGGAATGTTGGGAAGAAGAGGTGAGATTTAACATAATCAGGACCCTGTTAACCAGGCCTGCAACTTTATATCAAGAATTTATAGTGAGTCAAATTATAAAAGAAATCACATTAGACAGACTGACATTTTTCCCATAGAACACCCACCCCTTAGTCGTATTCCACACAAGTACATTCAGAACAGCACACACTCACTACCCAATGCTAAAGGCTTCTGTGTTATGTTGTTCTTCTACCTGACAGTGTCAGTAATGGACCATGGTCAAACCTACAACAGAGGTGACTGCCAGACCCTCTCACTTTACCCCTCCCCCTCTATGTATCTATCTCTCTCTATCTATCTCTCTATCTATCCATCTATCTATCAATCCATCTATCTATCTATCTATCTGCAGCGGGTAGACAAAATAATAATCAGAAAAGAATGCTGCTTTAAAAAAATAATATTGCCATATATTAATTAGCATAATAATGATGTCCTGGATGTTTGAGGAGCTATTATATTAGCAGCTATTTGACCTGCTGCTTTAATTATGATTAAACAATAAATACACCAACTGGCTCCATGCATACACACACACACACACACACCACTCTGTTTTTGTGCTACCTGTGGTGCCAGCTCTCCGTTGGTGATGATTTTAGCGATCAGACTCCACTTTCTGTTGCTGGTGGCGTTGTGGATCATCTTCTTCCTCAGCAGCTCGCCCACAGACACGTACTGGAAGCCGTAGCGCTCGGCGATCTTCAGACTCTGTGTTCCTTTGCCACTGCCAGGACCACCTAGACACAGAGGGAGAGTGTTGATGTTTTGGGAGAGATTTTGTGTGTGAAATGTGTCCGTGTGAGTGTGAAACATTGTGTGCGTGGGTGTGTTAGCGGAGGCTGTATTAGTGAGAGAAGCCCAGACTATTTGAGAGTTAGTTTGAGAGGTGTGTGTGTGTGTGTGTGTGTGTGTGTGTGTGTGTGTGTGTGTGTGTGCACGCGCATGACTCTGCTTGTGTTGGATCATTTGTGACAGTGTGTGTCTCACTGCGTGACTGTGTGTTTTTGCGGGGGAGAAGGGTATGTGAGGGGTGGGTGATAGCAAACAGGTATGTGTGAACCTCCTACATTTGCTACCAAATCCTCTTTTTTAGCTTTAAATTTCAATTGGAAGAAGGATGTGCAAAGTAACGACAGCAGAAGACAGCTCTCAGCTCTATGGATAGTTTAGAAGACATCCTTATCAATATTTGTCGTGATAGCGTTTGTTTTAACATCTCAAGATGAAAAGATTCAAAGGTTATATTGTCATATGCTCAGTAGCTACAGTGTAGTGTGGCAATGACAAACTCAAGTCCCAGGCTCCTCCAACAATGCAACATAAATACATATAAGACATAAAACTATCAAAATAGTAAGTAGAAGTACATGAATGGATGTAAAATAGGACTCAACGCAGCACAATGTTACATATAAAATAATCAGAATTCACTCAAAAGTATAAACGGCAAGACAAAACCATATTTAGTTGATATTTTGGAATTAAATTGGAGTATGGGAAATCCATTGATCAGAAATAATGTCCTAATGGTGCAAGATATGCACATACAAGCTGTCAGAAAGTGAAAGCCTTCTCTACATGTCTACAAATGGAAAGCTGCTTTTACTGCCTGTCACTCCAGGATTTCAGAGAGGCTCCTGTTTCCACAGAAATCTCAACCGCTCCAAAATGGCTGCTAGTATAAAGCCAGGGCTGATCGAAAGTGAAATTATGTGGAGAACAAAGCCGCTAGGCAATTTATCCCATCATGCCAGAAATGATTTTTATAGTGAAGAGGAGAAGAGTGTGCAGAAAATCATTACAAATCAGTGATTGCTCATAAATCATTCTGTTAATACAGTATAGACAACCTGATTTCATTATTGTGATGTGTTCTCAAACTGAATCCTGAGGGATAATGATTGACGTAAATTGTGTATCGATGTTTGTCCCAATCTTACCGATGGGGTCAATAATCTGACATTTCGACAACAAATCTTATTATCAATGGATCAGTTCAGTTTAAACAGACTATTAGTTACCCGCAAATTATAAATGTCCTTTTACCTGTTTTGATTTTAATCATCTAGATGGTTTTGGTGTGAGTTGCTGAATGTTATCTAATATATTGGCTACAGAAATGCTTGCCTTTTCTTCAATAAAATGAATCCAGGTGGTCCTTTGGTGCTCAAAACGTCAATGAACATTTAAAAAGCTCAACGGCAATCAATCAATCAATCAATCAATCAATCAATCAATAGGAAACGGCTAACCCCTTTTAGTCGCTCATAAATAAGTATATCACTGCTCTTTATGCTATGGACGCTGGCAACAGTCACATAGTCCAAAGCGGTCCAATGTCTCTTTCCAGAAATCATGTTAGGGCTGCTCAATTAATCGTATTTTAAATCGCAATTACAATTATGGCTTGCAACGATTACGAAAACAACGTAATCGAAATAAAACGATTTTTTTTAAATTATTTTAATAATTTTTTTCATTTATTGTTTTTTCAGTTGAATTATACTTACAGTTCAGGGTAATCAACTGTTAAAAACATGCTGTTCACATTTTTTTTCTCCAATAAATTGATGTTTTCAAAGTAAATTGTTTTTAATAATCGTGATATCAATTATTGACCCAAATAATCGAGATTATGATTTTTGCCATAATCGAGCAGCCCTATGTAGGAACTATTTTCTTAACACCCAAACTACACTCACTAAATGTAACACTGTGCAGAAGTAGTGTGCGTCCACTGTTGGACCATCAGCTGGTGTTTTGCAAGATATATGTATTTCAGTCAGACAACCACCAAATGTTTATTAACAGCAGAGTGTAGTTTGAGTTTCTAGGCTCCGGCCTCATCACTTCCCCTAAATATTTTTTACAAAGAACATTAAGGAGTGGTGACTAGATAACTATCCCCCGGGTCCTAGGTGGATGTAGAGGTCGTGGTGGGGCAGAAAAGCAGAGGGCGAGATAGCAATCTTTGCAGCTTAAAGAGAAAGATAGTTGGTTGTATGAGAGGGTAAGGTGTGTGTGTGTGTGTGTGTGTGTGTGTGTGTGTGTGTGTGTGTGTGTGTGTGTGTGTGTGTGTGTGTGTCCTCGAGTTGACTTCCTGAACTTGCTTACAGTTCTAATTGCTTTCCTTGTCTGCAGCGCTGTAAAGATTGGTAGAAGTCACTCTATAGATGCTTCTAACTGATGATACAGTTCGTGGTTGCACATCAGTAGAAGGAAATTATATGAATAATACTTCTCACTACATGATCTGTGGCTAATCTTGCCTAACTGGGTCATAATGTCCGTAATGTTGATTACAAACATGTTTTGCCTCTTTGAGCACCACAAGCCCAGTGCTATCTATTTTTATTCCATTATATTCGTGAGAAGGTAGACATTAAGGACAATATCTCTGACACTCAACAGCTCAAAACCAAAGAAATAAGGAGGGAAACCTGTGGTTTTGATTTGGGGATGAATTGTCCCTTGAAGTGTCATTAAAGTGCACTACCTGTTAGATTTTTAATATAAAAGACCCATGGATTTAGTCAAATATGAATGTCACACATGATAAAGAAGAAAAAGTGAAAGTTTGAAAGCATTAGAGAGGGAGGGGTAGAGATATAATCTAAAAATAAAAAGTGCGTATCCAAAAGAAAGTGCACTTTTATCTCACATCTGAGAGTTTCGCAATGTTCGACCCAGCTTCATCCTGAACGAACGTGTCTTTGTCAGTCCGTCTCTCTCTGTGCAAACCTGACAAACTATTGGCACGACCATCCAAAGAGATGACAGCTGCTGCCATCCTCATTTCCTTTAAAAATAGGGCACAATGTGCTCACAAAGACGAGATAGGAACTGGCTTTTGTGCTGCGAGGACAAAAAACAATCATCCACACTTCAGGGAAACTGAACAGCCAGGTCCAAACTAAAAATCAAAGCATGCCGCAGCAGAGGCCTGTCGGGAGGTTTTAAAAAGCTTCTAACAGACACCCAAGTCCTTTTCTTGCTTATTTAAAAACCTAAATATACTTTTTTTAAAGAGGGTTTATAAATAGCAGCTTTTTTTCGGTCCAGCTCATCCAGTGTCATGACTCTCATTGTGCAGCTGCCATGCTTAATTCATAAGATTAATGAAAGTGTTTGAGAGGTTAATGCAGGCCCAAGAAGCAAATCAGATTAGGAGAGCGTGACAGTGAGCGTCGAACACAAGTAGTGATATGCAACAAGATCCCCCCCCGCTGATAGCAACACAGAGAGGCGGGGCCAAGTTCAAAATACCGTACCAGGAAAGACACACACGTACACATACACGTACACACACACAAACACTCACACACACTCACTCCCCAGCTCCTTGAATACCATCAAAGCCATGTATTCTTGGATCATCAATGTGGTTTATATAGACTTTATATTTGTGTTGAGCTTTTTCATAAAAGCATAAAAGCTCCCTTCAGATCCATTAACTAGACACTGGTCAAAGTATTTTTTCTGTTTACACATAAAAGATATCTGCTGCCTGCTGTTATCTAATGGAACACACGAGTCAGCTGGAATCCTGGTGAGCAGCTTCATATTCTAACATCCTTGATGGGGAGACATGTTTACCTCCAAGTTTTCCTACTAGTGTAAGTTCACATGTATGCATGGATTTAATGTGTGTGTGCTGGTACTGTACCGATGACGAGGATGACTTTGGGTCGCGGTCTGGATGGATCGAACACCTCGTACTCCTCTATGAGCTCCGCCGTCTCCGACAGGTCCGAGTCGCTCTCGATGGAAAACTGGCTGATGGGAGGGAGGCGGTCATACCTTCTGTAGGGGAAATTGGGACTGTCGGGCAAAACTGTAACACACACACACACACACACACACACACACACACACACACACACACACACACACACACACACACACACACACACACACACACACACACACACACACACACACACACACACACACACACACACACACACACGGTATTGATGAGACCCAATTCCTTTGCTTTTCATCTGAAGTATTGATAAGAAAATGTTTTCAAAGCTCACCGTTATCTTAATTATTGTAGTTTTGTGCTTTTTCACATTGTTTAAAACGATGCAAAGCCCTATTCAGAAAAATATATAAAAAACCATCAGCTTTACCAACAGATGAAGCTGTTGTGTAATTCAGCGCTTCGATCCGTTTCGCACAGCTGTCTCTTGTGAATAAGGCATAGATAATAACATATTTACCAGAAAGAGAATCCATTTTGCATGCTTTCCAAGAGTTGCTATATATTTACATGCAGAACCAATGTTATCTTTTTACACTGTATTATAACAATGAGGATGGTATTGAACATGTTACTGATGACAGAACATGTGCCAGAGATAGAGGGAGATATTTTGAAATCTTCAGAGAACAAAAAAGGTTGAGAATAACTGAAGCTGCCCCACTTGCCTGAGTCTATACTCTAGGCTCTTTTTACCTTTCTAACAGATTGAACAGTCAATGGGGCAGAGTGCGGAATAACTCAGGAAGCGAGACCAGCAAACGTTTGAAACATGGCTTCGGCTTTCTGCCTGGAGGGGAACCGCAGGACACGTGAATCTCTGATCAGGCTTAATTTCCCAGCAAATAAACGCTGCAGCTGGCAAAAAAAATTCTGATATTTGAAAGGGATAACTAACTTTATTCAAGCCGTCCGTCCTCAACACATCTTGACTGTCAAGTTCTTTTGTGAAGGAGATGTGCATGTCAGCTTAAAGATGCAAAAGCACATTTTACTAACTAACAAGTAACGGCCCATCCACACTACAGCTTCAAAAAAAGCTTGGAGCTGGGCGTGTCTGTAGCTTGGGGATTTTATTCGAGCACCGCGACCAACAACCAATCACATGAATGTCCCGCAAATCCCCAAACAGGCGAAAACCTACCAGTTTCACCCACTGTCTCTGCCACCTCCCTCCATGACTGGTTCTTCCGGTTTGTATCCCGGTAGGTGAAAAGGGTCTGGTCATACAAAACCGGGTGATTTGCTACGGCGATAATTAGTTTCTCCTCCATCTTTTTTTTAAATATAGAAATTAACGGCTTAGACGCGGTTTGATTGGCTAGGGCTTGAGCTGTCAGATTTTCAGAAACGGGATTTGATTGAGCATTGTTCAACTTCTGCAGCCGGAGACGGCGGAGACGGACCGCTATGTTGGGCGAAAAGCGAGGCAACGTGACGTCACCCCATTCAAAGTGAATGGGCAGACGCGTTGGAAACCGTTTTTGAAGCTGTAGTGTGGACGGGCCTTAACTATTTTTTTCTTGATTCTACATTGCTGCCATGCTTGACACGCACCGTCAAACAAAGAAGTGATTGTTGGAATTCAAAACAGCTCTTATAGATAATGCAAATAAAAAAAATCATTAGCATATCATACAAATTCAAAACAAGCTTTCCGCATGGCTAAGACCTGCCAGGAAAGCTGTATTACAGTAATGACTCACTGCAGACACTCATCTGACTTTTCCTGCCACAGGTCAGTGAATGCATCAAAGACATGACAGCATGTGATCTGAATACAGGATTCTGTTTTCTAACATGTTTGGAAGCAGCAGCAGTGGTTTCTTCTAACCTTTGTATTTTGTTTTGTTTGTGGGCGCTTCGATGCCTCAGAGAGACACTTCTATCGATTTTGGCCCACCAAATCTATCAGGAATTATTGATGCACACGGCTGTGCTTCACAACATGCCTGGAAAAAAGACTCCAAGTGTTTTAACAAGTCATCTACAAAAGGGCTCATGTGGGTTACAGTACAAATGTCAACACCCATTCCTGCTCAAACAGTGAGCCAGTTTTTATTGTGTGGGAGAGGAAGCTGTTTTGCTGCCAGACACATTGGAGAGAAGTCAAATACATGACATTTTGGTTCTTATAGTAGCATTTAATCAACCATTGAAGACGCTCCAATGTGTATGATTTGATTCTGGTGTGTAACTTGTGATTTATTGATAAATCAGAAGAACTATTTTGCTTTCTCAAAGATAATAATAGTCGGATTCTAGTGATATTTTTCGACCGCAACAACAGTCTTTAACCTAAAGAAAGTACAAGCTATAAAGATGGCCACCAGATCTAAACGTTAGCATGATTTAATTGATAGAATTAATTGGCTAAATTAAATTCGGTCCACTTTCTACTTAAGATTTGTGTCTGTATTATCTTTTCGTTTTCAACACTGGATATTTTTTTGACCTGAAACCTACACTGTCTACTTTAAAAAACGTGATCTTATTTCAAAGGCAGAAACCATCATTGTTTTGTCTTCTTTCTTTCCCCTTGAACAATTAATCGCTTATCAAAAATTGTTGCATAAGAATTTTCTGTTAATCAAATAATCGATTGACTGATTCACGTTTCAGCTCTAAAGTGCTTCTGTACAATCAGCATTTACTGCTCACCATTTCTGAAGAGGGACCTGCGCGATTGGCCGCCATTAAGAGGGGGAAGGGACTTCTTCTCCTGGCCCACGAAGGTATCCCACCGCACTTTTTCTGGTCCTCCGAGCTCCTTCGCTTTCTTCAGACAGCCCTCCAAGTAGTCGATGGGGTCTTCGGGTCGGTAGTACATCAGACCTGTCAGCAGGCTCTGGAGAAAATAATGAAGGAGGAGGAGGACTTGTTGAGGGAGAATGAGATGTTTGTTCAGGCATCATGACATCTTGCCTTTTTTAATGAGGAGAAGTTCTGAAGTGCAGATCATGGTTGCCTTGGCTGGTCTCCAACAGGGGAAACAAAACATCTCATTTTGTCAGAAGCCCATTGAAATTGAGCTCAGGTCATCAGGACTCTGATGTGTTGATTTGTAAGGCTGTTATTGTCGAGGAGCCACAGTGATGAATGTGAGAAAATGAACCGCGCTCCAAAACACAAGTTAATGTTTGTGTGACATTTGCTCCCCAGACCATGAATGTTTTAAAACAATACTTTCCTCTGGGACTTCCTTCCTCATCCCCACCCTCCTCTCTAACAACTCCCACCCATGAACACAGCTTCTCCCCACTGAAAGCCATCCACTGTCTGTGCTCATATCTGATGGCTTATAATGAAGATCTGTAACATTACAGTGCAGTTTGGATGATGTGTCACTTCACTCCTCAGTGTAATTTGAACTGGCTGTAAATAAACATGCATTGATTGCTTGCATTAGCGGCACTGCATGGATTGAGTCTAATTAAGTGGATGAGCCAATTTACAGTTGCCTCAGGAAAATAAATACCTCATTATTATATTGTTCCTCAATGCAGCTTAATAGAGAGTGTAATGCTGTCTTTATTGTTCTTGATTGCATTTTACCTCTAATGGTATAATAATCCTGTAGAGACTTCTTTCATAGTTACTTAATAGTATTTTCGTATACAATATGCTAATATTCCACAAGTCAGATCATGATACTATTTTCTGCAATAATTGCAATACATGTATTTTTAATGCTACTATTAATTTGTCATTCAAATGGAATTCAGTCTGCATCTGAAAATAGATTATTACCGAAATCATTCTTCATCTTAAGTCAGAAAATAAATCTGTTTGGTTACAATTTGTGTGATTATCATACATTTCACCATAAAACACAGCGTTCCCCTTCTTCAAACCATTATTTATAATCAATAAGTAAGGACAGTCATCGCCAATCCATCAGCCATAACAACATGTATTGAGTTGTTTGCCATCACTCTCTCATGCAGTGATGAGTCTTTGTGTAAGAATCACACAGCACAATCTTCACATATCATCCCATGTTTCAGAATATCTCACCTCAAATAGTTGAGGTATCTCCCGCCGCGCGAGATACTCCTTGGCATCGTTGGTATTCATCTCCAGTCGGATTTCCTCTGAAATCACAACTTGTCCGGAGCGTTTCTTTGTTTATGTTTTCTTCTCCCGGTGTCTCGGTTCCGTTAGGGTTGATCTCTGTTAACAGCGGACCTCCAGGCAGTTTCCCTTCAGCGCATTTTAGCCTCGTGTGTGGACTTTACAACTGGATTCCTGCAGGCGATGCCACCGCGCCACCCTCCTCGGTGATGCGATGCGTCTCCCCTCCTACAGCTCCTGCCTCAGCGCGCACCATGTGTGCCTCCTGACGTTGGCACAGAGGTCGCGCGCTGTGCCAAATAACGCACGCACTCCCTCAACGTGGCGTTTTTTACACCGGCTACAGTCATCCCCAAACTTGTTGGAGAGAAAGATACAGTAATGAACAGAAAGAAAAGACACCAATGATTACATATATGGCGGTAATGGTCCAGTAGGAGGTGCTTTTAACCCTCCTGCCGTGTTCGTTTCGCGCCCCTTACTTTGGTTTTCCCGGTCAAATCAGTCTGTTTTAACTGCTCTTCAATTAACACAAAAAACCTGAATCATCACCAAATTGTAAACAATGTCTCAGATTACTGGTTTGCATGAATTACTGCAATGAATATATCCAAAGAATAGACACTTGAAATGTTTTTCAAAATGAACATGTTGTTGATTTGTGGGTGTGTATCTGATGAATGAAGATAATCCATCCCAGGGGCCAGCCATTCAATGAGAGAGGCACAACATTTTAGGGTAAACTTTTTTATTTTATTTCTTAATATTTATTGCTATTAACAGAAGAGTCAAATTGTAACAGATATGGGATAATGGTCCCCAGATAGATGCTTTTAATTTTGTTTTGGGTATAGAAAACATGTTATTGTTGTTTTCCTCATGTGCTCTATCAGCTAACAACAAGGACAGAGTTTCACCTTAACCTGTTTATAACACAAACACAAGGTCCACTTCACAAGCTTTTAATTAAATCTAATTCCTTCCATATATGTGTAACCCTTTTGTCTTTTGTCAAGCTATACTTACCAAATGCAGAGTAGGTCTTCAAACTCAATGCACTGGCTCTATTTTAGAAGGTTTTGTCATATAATAAAACTAATGACACTTAAATCCCGTGATCAGAGATGGGATAAGTCTAGTAGGTAAATATTGTACAATAACTCTTTTGTCCTTGTGTGAGACCATGCTTTGTACCTGATCTTTGCCAAATGTAATGTACTAGCAAAAGCATTGCAACCCAAAATATTTAAGATAGTAATAGTAAAATTCCTTAGGTGTATTTTTTTTATTTGCAACACGAGAAATAAAAAAGCAATAAAAACAACCATGGTTAAATTGTTTGGCTTGTTGAAAGCTATTGCATTTCTGTTCAGGTTTGCACCCTCATGGTTGATTGTTCTTATTGTAAGTCTCTTTGTATAAAAGCATCAGCTTAATGTAATGTTTTGTAATGTAATGAATTATCTGGACAGAAAACATGTCAGGCATCAAAACATTTGACATCAGGGAAACATGGTCCATTAAATGCATCGCTTCACCACCAAGCGTCATTGATATAAACAGAGATCGTGTCCTCTTGAGTATATATAAATATTTGACCAAGACTGGCACGAGCCTCCAGTGCAGCAGCGTGCAAGTGTTTAGCTCCAGGTCGATCACCACTTAACCTGCATACCAATGTTTATGTCTAGTTTAGGCTAAGCATATAAACAAGGGTTCAAAAGTCGAATTCCACTGGATCAAGTCTTCTTTAGGCAACACGAATAGGCCACTGGTATGCTCCATAAGATTTGATGCTTAGAGGCCACTAATCCTCTGGACAGCTGACTTTAAGTCACCTTGTTGTATCAGAGAACAACTTTAGATCAGTTGAGCAACATCAGTGTGTTGAATCTGAATGACATTGGAATCATGAGTGAGAATATGTCACTGGACAATAAATGCTAATTATGGGTTGAATATGGCATAGTGATTAGATTTACGCAACCACAATCTGTTTTGTTGGCGTACTATCCTTGCTTTTTCATTTTCTACTGTGATGTATTTGAAGGAGGGCATTGCTATGATGATATCGATGCAAAAAAAAAAAAAAAAGCAGCAGAAGTAAGAGACGTCCGCTGTATTTAAGTGGTTATCAGACCCGTGAAGGCTTTCCACGGTTTCTCAAACTGATTTTGATGCTGCTTTTCAAGAAGACCTTGAACCTGCTGCATTGTAATGTTACATTAGAATTGCATGAAGGATATGTTTTTTTCATAGCTTTATCTTGTACTGCAGGGCTGCCAGACTGAGGCTTCTTCAGCAGAGACGTGACGCGCCTTCTGACATCTGCTGCATGTGATATACAGTACAGTAGCCTACATGTCACTTCTCATTATGAATTCCCTCAGCAATTAGCTGGCTAGGCATTTGAATACGAAGCTGTCAACATTACTTGACTTCTAATCTTCTTTTTTCCATCTGCCACATATGACTGAATTATGATTCGCTGAATTAGACATGCAGTCATCTGTGTCTAATGCCAACCCCTTAAGTGTCTTAAATGAATTGACACATGAAAAACAACTCCAAGAAACCACAAAACCAACAACTCATTACAATATCAAAGTGAAATAAGATAAAATATCTCCTTTTTTCATGAATTCATTTACAACTAGCATGTATGTCATCTGTTTGTGATTTGGACATTCTGTATGTGTATTTGATGTGTGTTTGTATTTCTATGCGGAAAAAGGTTGGAAAAAGCTATATCATATAAGCTTTTTTTCTATTTAGGGGACACATTATTTCAATGAGCACGTGCTGTATAGTAGAACAAAAGAAAACAACAATATTTTCCTCGCACATACTCCATTGTATTTGAAGTTTATCAAAAGCTAAATGGTTTAATCAAAAAGTGTCTAAAGTGTCTGACTAGAGATGATGTACCAGCTAACTGTCAACATAAAATCTCTTAACAATTAACCATGAAAAAGAGCAGCTATCTTAGAGGTTAACTTTACTGTATTCTTTCAGTAAAATAATATTTATTTCTCCTTCCACATGTTCCATGCCTGCGCTTTTATCTTGAAATTAATTCTACCGGAAGCACTTACTGGACGGAGTCGCCGGTTTTCACTTCCTTGATGCCCACAGCTAACAGAGCTGCACAATGAAAATACTCACTTTATTCAGCTTATTTGCCACCTATTCATCAGCAAACAGCATCAACATCGAAGTGAGTCTGTATTATTTCACATGCAGCTATTATTATCCCGTAAATTAGTTTGTTTTAGTTTGAATTTCACCTGAAACGCCGTTCCCATGTTAGCTCTCTCTGCTGTCATGCTAGCTGTTGTGGTGATGAGTCTGATTGCTCGTATGAGACGAAACTAATACAATTATTTATTAATTTCCCCTACATTTCTTAGGAAAGCGCAGGGCAGTTGTTTAGCAGTGGTCATACAAACAACTGGGCTGTTCTGGTGAGTATTTATTGATTTAAACATTTCATTTTTAGCTAATTGATTGTCTGCATTAATGATGGCAGCAGCAGAAACATGTTTGTGAAAGCTGCTTTTCTTATTTGTTTGATGCTCAGGTGTGTACATCCAGATTCTGGTTCAACTACCGTCATGTGGCAAACACTTTATCCGTCTACAGGAGTGTTAAGAGGCTGGGCATTCCTGACAGGTAACTTTAATAACATTTCTGTATTGAAAATGTCTAATTTCATATCATATCTTTGGATACGTAACCGTGATCTTGTGGTTTTCTAGAACAGAGACAGATTTAGATGATTAGTCTATTAATCTAAACACTCATCAAAACAATCATCAGATTAATGAACTATAAAAATGATAATCGATCACAACACTATGGCCAACATTTTGAAAATGTGCAAACATGTAAACACATAGGTACAGTTCTGGACTCCCAATTGAGCCTCACAAGAAATCCTCACAACCATTTTATCTCGCTGTAAGTCAAGATATTTTTTTAATCAGTGTACAATACTACTATTCCAATGTTTCACTTTCCTGTTCCTGCCTGGCATGGTCACCTAAACTCTAGGAATACACTTTCTATGATTGTATACATGGCAAACTAAAATGTTGGCAAGCACTAAAAGACATTCGATCATACTTTACAAAAGTAAGAAAGTGACGAGTATTCCGGCAGAACCCTCTCATCCTTTATTCTGCCATTTAAAATCTTGAGCTTCTGCCAACTGAAAATGTATTTAAGACATACTTCATCACAAGTGCTATCAGTATTCTTAACTACATAATGTCTCAGAAGATCCAAGCCACAGATATGAATTAATTCACGATATGAACTGTTGTGAGGCATAATATGACCTTGTCTTTGTGTTTGCTTAACTAACTGCTTGCCTGATTTATTATTTAAACTTCCACCCAAGTAGACATTAAATAAATAATATTCTTTTGAGAGACAGACAGGAATTCAATATATCATCCTTTGTGTGTATGTGAAAAAAGTCTCTTTTTATAAAAAGCATCTGAAAACCTAAATTGAACTAATCAGTACACAAATGGTATTTAACGACACACTGAACCTGTGTTTAGGACAAATGCAGCATTACCTTGTTTTCTAATGTCGTCATCTTTAATGGTCTCTGTTGTTTTCTCGTTCTCCAGCCGCATAGTTCTCATGCTGGCTGATGACATGGCTTGTAACCACAGAAACCCCAAGCCTGCCACCGTGTTCAGCCACAAGAACATGGAGCTGAACGTGTACGGTGACGACGTGGAGGTGGACTACAGAGGATATGAGGTCTGTTTGCATTGCAGTCAGAAGGTTATTCACACAAACAAGCCAGTTTCCCTTTTTACAATCTGTTTCAAAGTCTAATAGTACATGTCTGCATCTTGAAGGCTAAAAAAACAGATTACTCCACATCTCAAAATTCATACATTTGTTTGAAATATATTCTTACCCCTTTGGCGAGAGTTTTAACCGGCATATTCTCTTTTAAACATCAGGCACAGTTATTACATGTTTGCATATGTTTTCTATTTAATGAACAAGACATTCAGAAAAAGTTTAAAATCTGAAATGTAATGCAAGGTGGATGTATCCATGTAGTGTTTCACCAGCTTTATAGTAACTAAATACTGATATATAATATCACTTGTAGGCAAATATTATACAGGTGCAGTCAGGAACTGGAGGGTGTTAATGTCAACACTGTGAGTCCAGTGTTTGCTCTTTCGGTTGGGCCGGAAATGATTTTATATAATTTGCATTCTCAAATAGAGTCGCCTCTAGGTGTTGTGTTTGTTACCACAAGGCGGAGTTCCCTGGAGCGTATCGACTCTTTATCACAGTTTGATTTTGATTATTTACCCTGCTTCGTGTCCTTTAAATATGAACAAATACCGCGCTACCGATCAATGTTTGCTGTCCAACGGTAATTACAGGCAAGAAAAGCAGATAAAATATCAAGAGGGGGAACAAAGAAGAAAATAATACAAGATTGATTTTCACAGTTTAATTAAAAGATAGAGCAGTTACCTTCTACTGACCCCACTGATGCAGGCGTTCAGTTTTTTAAATGTGTGTGTGTCACTGCTCACTGTTATACAAAGCCTCAGTGGATGTGTGTTGAATTAGAAGACACACATTACATAATACATCACATCTGACTCATGCATGAATATTGTATCTGTATCCTCTTCAGGTGACCGTGGAGAACTTCCTGCGTGTTTTGACGGGCCGGCTGCCGCCCAGCACGCCGCGCTCCAAACGCCTCCTCTCTGACGACCGGAGCAACATCCTCATATATCTGACAGGTAACTAAAGGACAGATCCACCCTCACATACTCCACTGACACTCTCTACTAGGGCTGCACGATATTGGAAAAAACTGACAAGAGAAAAGACCGTTTTTTTTCCCCGCAAACCATCCTTTCTTCAACTTTAATGCTATACAATTGGTATTTTTTTTAACTATCTTCAACCGGATGAAGGATTTTAGTCACGGACGTCTGGATCTTAAGTTATCAGAGCAACAAGCTGAGCTAGCTCGGTTAGCCGCGCCGAACTGGAGAAACACATGAAACGACTTTATTCAGTGTTTTTACCTTTAATCACCGGGTCCGTTTGCTTTGGAGATTTGATTGTGATTGGTGGTTTGCTGCATTCACTCACTCAGGTACCCCTGCAAGTTTTCCTTTTGTAGCAAGCAGCAAAATAATTGTAACATGACGTGTTTGAGTTCATTTGCCTACTTGAATATCGCACGTCCTGCGATGTGACTATCGCGCATATCGTGATTATCGCCACGACACGATATATCGTGCAGCCCTAGTCCGAACCTTTAAGAGTGAAAGAAACGACTGAAGACCGATCTTCTTACATTGGCTTTTGTTTCTACTCGAGATGTGTGTGATGTGTTCTTGTGTTTGTTCCTTTGGGGGCTCAACGTGGTCTGCGTTTTGTTTTATGTTAAGAATCAGGTTTATTACGTACGAGGAATTTATATTAGGATCTCACCTGAGTCTCCTGCGCATGGGACCCCCTTGAGCAGCTGATCCCACCGCCCTCTGGCNNGGTCTTCAACCTTCCTAAATTCTCCCACACCACGCCGCTCCTCCGCTCCCTTCACTGGCTTCCAGTAACTGCTAGAATCCACTTCAAGACACTGGTACTTGTGTACCATGCTAAGAATGGATCTGGCCCTTCCTACATCGAGGACATGGTTAAACCGTACACCCCAGCACGTGCACTCCGCTCTGCATCAGCCAAACAGCTCGCTGCACCCGCACTGCGAGGGGGACCCAAGTTCCCATCAGCAAAAACACGTGGGTTTGCTATCCTGGCTCCAAAATGGTGGAATGAGCTCCCCATTGACATCAGGACAGCAGAAAGCTTACACATCTTCCGGCGCAGACTGAAAACTCATCTCTTTCGACTCCAGTTGGAGTGATAGAATTACTAACAAAGCACTTATATACTAATAAAGCACTTAGTTATATACTAATAAAGGACTGGCTTATCTAAAGCCAGTTGAGTAGCACTTGAAATGTTTTAGCTGAAACCTGATGTACTTATATGATTCTGTTTTCTTCAAGTTTGAATCTTGTTGGTCGAATGCACTTATTGTAAGTCGCTTTGGATAAAAGCGTCAGCTAAATGTAATGTTGTTTTTATAGGCAATAATTTAAGCTTTGTTAGTTCCAGGTTTAATATGTGCAATAAGTTCATTTCAATAAGTTTTGCAATAAACATTGAACCAGTCCGGCCCTCGACTTGTGCCGATTTTTTTATTTTGGCCCACTGTGTATTGTGTGTGAGTTTGACACCCCTGATAACGGTCTGTTTCTGTGTGAAGTGGGCTTTATGCCAAGGGACACTCTGTATATTATACCATAACAAAAAGCTACCTTATCTTCTGCTTCTTCCTCTTCTTCATCTTCAAGATCACTGTCTGCTTTGTGGACCTGGGGGTGAAATGGCAGAACAATGAGTATGAGGAACTGAGAGACTGAAAGTGACATTTATGATGTGAGCAGAAGAGTTTAAGTTACCGTCACAGCAGGAGACGACGATTTCTCTTTGGGAGTTTTGCGGAACATTCCTGCAATCTTATCTCCGATATCCTAAACAAAAGGTGGAAAACAATTAGATGTTTACTTGTCTAACAGAAAGCCACATTAATGTCTTTATTTAACACATTGGTTTGAAATCTGTTCTCCCTGTTTGCTTGTAGACATTTAAAGAGAGAGAAACGTGAACATAATGTTAATGTTTGGTTTAATTAGTGTTAGCACATTTATTTTTTATTTCTGAGTTGTTTATTTGAGCACTTTTAAAGATATGTTTTCACTTTGTTATTCTCTGAAACCTTATTTTTTTAACCACTATTGTGTTATCTGTCCAGAAAGAAAAATTCAGGGACAGTTTTTCTCTCACCTGTTTCGCTTCGGCATTTCTTTCAGGCTTGTTTTTTTCTTCCTTTTCTGAGCCGGCTTCCTCGCTTCTGGGTTCTGGACTCGGGTCTCTGCTGATCTTTAATAAGAGTCAACAATCTTCAGCACAATAATCATCTCAAATGTTTTATTCCATACCAACAGACAAGAGCAAACACCAACATGTAAACAAAAGGCAGTAGGGGTATATCGAAAAATCTCATCAAATCATTCACAGGGTATACTCCGGTTAGTTTGAGCATGTGTTATCAAAATGCTTCTTTTAAACCAAAGACAACACTTTCAAATATCCATTCATTTAATAACAATCCAGATAAATATCACCAAGCAGTTACTGTTCAACCACCACCATTATCACCACTGCAGCATAAGCCACGGTACTTCCATGTAAAAGGTCATTAGCAGATATTGTTATGGATAAAAGCTGCAGCCCCCACCAGCAGGAAACACCAAACACACGGTGCTTCATACCTTCGGTGACGACTTGATCTGTAACCCTTTCATAACTCCCTTCAGACCGGCCTGTCAAGCACAGTCACATGTCACACACCAGCGCACGACGTCAACACAGGAACACACAAACACATCAAAACGCACATATCAAAACACACATATCAAAACGCACATATCAAAACACACACATCAAAACGCACATATCAAAACGCACATATCAAAACACACACATCAAAACACACATATCAAAACACACACATCAAAACACACACGTCAAAACACACACATCAAAACACACACATCAAAACACACACATCAAAACGCACATATCAAAACACACATATCAAAACGCACATATTAAAACGCACACATCAAAACACACACATCAAAACGCACACATCAAAACAAACACATCAAAACGCACACATCAAAACACACACATCAAAACACACATATCAAAACACACACATCAAAACACACACATCAAAACGCACATATCAAAACACACACATCAAAACACACACATCAAAACACACACATCAAAACACACATATCAAAACACACACATCAAAACGCACACATCAAAACACACATATTAAAACGCACATACCGATTTGCTGCCAAGGGTCTTTTTGGCCGGGAGATCTTCAGTGATTTCCTCTTTGTCTGGGGCCACGTAACTCTGAGGAAGAAAGGCAAACACAACACCTTCTGATCAATATACCTGAGGAATAGAATCACTAATTGGATGTTTATCTTGTGATTGATAAATATGAGATGACTTACTGTACAGAATCCCAACCGCAACTGAGACACACCTATTGTATGTCTGAATACACACTTATGTCTCATGCACGTACACACCCACACACACACACACCTGTCTTCCACCAGGAACCTGTTTGACTGTGGTATACCTTTGTATTGCTCTTTTCTACATATACCTTATTGATTCAATGACCCAGTTATAGGTCCTCCAGTCAGTGTATGATGAGGAAAGATAAGTACATATTTAAAGAAATATTCTCCAAGATTTCAATTTCAATAAATGTCTGTTAAAGTGCCTGTGACACGAACCCAACAACTGTTGTGCAATGAAATAGTGGGCTACTAGTAATCTCGAACCGTCAGTTTAAAAAGAAAAAGCGATACCGTTCCGATAAATATCAATAATTTCGAACATCGCGGGAAAATTCCTTCGACTCATTTTGAGGTTTTGGGGGAAGCCGGAAGTGACGTCAATGCGGGAACGCTNCGCAAGTTTTCCTTTTGTAGCAAGCAGCAAAATAATTATAACATGACGTGTTTGAGTTAATTTGCCTACTTAATATCGCTAGTCCTAAACAATAAAAAACAAAAAAAATCGCACGTCCTGCGATGTGAATATCGAGCATGCGTATATATCGCGATTATCGTCACGACACGATATATCGTGCAGCCCTACTCTCTATATTTAATTATGAAGTAATGCTCAATCAGCTGTTATGGTTAAAGAAGTGTAAATATTCCTTTTACAGTGTTTACAACCCTGCTTTAGCTAAAGAGACACATGTTTCAGAGAGGGATGTGAGAAAGAACTCCTTATGGTTAAAGTACATGTAGGTAGTTTGTAGCTTATTCAGGGGATTTCCTTAAGAAGGATGCGAGTGGGCCTCTTGTCTTGGGTCCTGAACATACAAATACAATACAGACATACAATAAAATAACAACTTAAATCAAGTTTTTTTTATAAAGCACATTTAAAAACGATTTTTGGTCAAGCCAAAGTGCTGTACATGTAAGAAAAGCACACTACAATAACATAAGAAAAGAAAATAGAAAGGTCACAAATTTACAGCAGAAATATAAAGACAAAACACAGAGAAATGTCAGGTATCATGCTCAGCTCTGACTAGAAGGGCAGAGAGAAGAAGTGTGTCTTCAGTGAAGATTTAAAAACCCCTAGCGTCTGGGCTGACCTCACATGTAGGGGCAGACTGTTCCAGAGCCTAGGGCCAGCTGCTGCAAATGCGAACTGTAATTAATGGTGTCGACTGAGCTGTTGTTTTAACTCCAGGAGTAAATGCATGCTTCTTTGTGCGCAGCAAGGTATGTGGATCATCTTGAATAACTCCTGAATTCTGGAAATGGAAATCTCTTAAAGAAATTGTATTAATCTCGATGGCCATTATCTCCAACACTGCATCTCACACCAACACTATCTAGATTTATAAATAGCACTACAGGTAAGAGGAAACATATATATTTGTGCCTCAACTGTCCCCTTAGGTTGCTAGTTAACTAGGTCCTGATACATCTTTTAAATCATAATTGGCTGATAAGCATATGACACAAAAGTCAATTTTATTAAAGGTTTTTATATATTTTACAAATACAAATCAGTTTTATATTCATGGCAAGTACTTTTTAAAATTACTTCTTCAATTGTCAATATTGTTCTAGGATCAATGTCGATTTATCAATTGCTCAAGGTTGAGTATAAAATGCTTAATACAAATAAAAGATGCATCAAAATGGAAGAGAAATATTCAGATTTGCTTCATTGTTTGTTTTGTTTTCTACAATTTGTTTCCCTTGAGCTTAAAAAAAGTCCAACTATAACTGAGCTTTGAAATCTATGTGAATGATAATTAAGTTTACATTCTAAGAATACAATACAAAACCTTATGGTCACAACGTTTAATGCTGACTCATTCTCACACCATGCTCTTACTTTGTGTTGGGACAGGAACCTGCAGGCTGCTATCGGTGCTTATTATGACTTTGAAAGTCCCAACGTCAACACGCCATCCATGTCCTTTGTTGAAGACGTGACAATTGGGGAAGGAGAGTCAGTTCCTCCGGATACGCCATTCACAAAGACCTGGAGAATACAGAACACAGGTGTGGATCACATTCACATATTTAACACACAGTATACCAAGTGTCAATCTGTGTGTGACATAAGGCCAGTTAAAACGTCCTGTTCTTGTGGTTAAACTGTGTTTTGGCTTTACTCCTCTTTGTGTACTACAGGTGCAGAGTCATGGCCACCTGGGGTTAGTCTCAAATACATTGGTGGGGATCAGTTTGGCCACGTAAACACAGTTATGGTAAAGTCACTAGACCCCCAAGAAATATCAGATGTGAGCGTGCAGATGCGAAGTCCCACAGCTCCAGGCATGTACCAGGGCCAGTGGAGGATGTGCACAGCCACCGGATTGTTCTATGGAGGTAGGAGATCATTTAATTTTTTTTTAATGAGACAATGTTAAATGGCTACAGCAACTATTTGTTTTCAGTTTTGTATTAATCTCAATTTCTTATCAGTACAATTTCATCAATTGTTCACAAAATGTTCTTGAAATTGGTTAATAATCTAACCAACATACAATTGAAAAAAATCAGCAAATTGGTAGGTTATATGGCTGGGTGGCTCTCTCTCTCACACGCTGCAGTGCCCGCAGTACACTGACACAGAGATCGGTTGCTGCCGGTGATGATGATGGCAAAGAGACTGAAACGTTCAATAGTGTGGTTAAACTGTGCGAGGCTCGATGTCGACAATGCTTGTTGCGACAAGTGTCTTAATTGTGAGGGCGGAAACACAAGCGAAACATCTTGCGTAAGGGAACCATATTCAGGCGTAAAAATGAAAAGTTTTATACTGCCTCGTTGGTTTTGTCTCGTCTACGAGTAAAATTACCTCGTCAGGTAAGTTATGTAGCCTAGAGCCCACACACGGAGTACTAAATTAAACTAAATTATGCAAGCATGGGTTACTTAAAACCAAGATTATTTTATTCTTTTGCAGTAAATTATTGTTTATTTTATTTTGACATTACCATTATCAATGCATTACTCTATAATGAGTTGTCAAACATCTGCTAATAATGTTTTTTTATTTTACTGAAAATAACGCAATGTTAATTCTGTTCCCATTCTTTTTTTGATTGTTTTTCCCTTAAAAAACCCAAAACAAACAGATTGTTATTAAAATACTGTTAAAGAGTCGGATCAATAAGCAGTATCAGTAAGAGTCGTAGTACTTAACGATACCCATCTCTACATATGCAGAGGGTAGTTAGTGGTCAATATTCATACTTCATATGTGAATTTTAAATCCTCAAATTAACCAGATGTTGCCTTTCAGAAAAAGTCCCACACCTGCATCCAAAGGGCCCTTATTTCTATTGTTTTTATTTGATATTATTTTTGGACATGCTTGTGTTTTGTTCAGGCAAAATGTGTTGGATTATTCACACACTGCAGATGCCGTCACCACGAGAAAACACGTTTTTATCAGAAATCTTGGTTGCTTGATAAAGTCAATTGTGTAAATGCCTCTTATTTCCACAGATGTAATCTGGGTGATTCTTAGTGTAGAAGTTGGAGGTCTCCTCGGCGTGACCCAGCAGCTGTCCTCCTTCGAGACAGAATTCAACACCCAACCCCAGCGCAACGTGCAGGAAGACTTCAACCCCTTCGCTTCGCCTCAGAAGAACAAGTACGACACCACTGATGATAGCTTCAGAGACCCTGGCGGAGCGTGGGAACGCACACAAGAGCCACTCCAGCAAGATCAAAATGGACTGTCTCATAATGCTGTAAATAGGGCGTCAAATGGACTCCAAACCAATCTTTCTGTGGTGACTTATGGTCAGGTATGTATGAATCAAAGTTAAGCTTTCACACTCCACAGAGCTACTACCCCTGTTAACCTACATCGCTTTATAAATATATGATTAGCAGCTGGTTTATTGTGTGTGTGTGTGTGTGTGTGTGTGTGTGTGTGTGTGTAAAGTACAGTTTTCATGAAACCTTCATCATTACGTTGGAGCATTCCTCCATCCACAGAAGTAGGGACAGGTAAAAGAGAAATCCTGCGCACTATGATAGTATATTTTGTTTAAACAAAAAGATTTCCCAATCTCAGTCAACTTTTATTTCCTTAGAGATTTTCCAGCAGAGCCCCTAAAGCAGTTAGGTCTTCTTTTAGAATGGTTGTTGCAGAAGCGTCCTCAGGGTTATTGTGTTTCTCTCTTTTTAACAGAGGGAATACTCAGCTTTGTCAGGAGTAAAGATATGACTTTCTGGACTGTTAGGGGGGAATATCAGAGTTTAGGGTGCAACAATCAAATGTAGTTGTATATAATAAGGTGTAACTGAAGGAATAACAGTTGGAAGGTCAGTCTGACATCTGATATCAGGGGGCAAGTACTTGATTTTGTTGTCCTTACTCCTATGTTTTTACTATAACATACAGAAAATAGATGCAATAGTTGTAGGGCTTGGTTGGTTATTGGTTATCCCTGATGGAGAAGTCTTGACAGCTTTTAAATAAATGGCCATGACATTTGATAACTGACTTTTCCTCCAGAACCACCAAAAGATCAGAATTTCCATTTGTCTAACAACTTCTACTTTCAAAACAAATGATGAAATCCCTGTAAACTCCGGCTGTACTTTGTGATTAGAATATTTTATGATATATATTATCCTGTCCTTTTGTCTTTTAGCTCTATTTTAGTTTTGTGGTGTACATACTATATGATGAGCTGCGACCATGGCTTTCAATTTTGTTGAAAATTCAAATCAAAGATGATATTAATATCAATGCTATACTCTGAATCAGGGTATATGATAATATAACATCTCTCATGTGAATATTGTTACTATTAATGTGTGGGTGACTTGTTTTGCAAATTCATTGTGAAATGCATCAGGAAAAAAAAGCTATAGCTTCTTTAAACCAGATTACTGGTTTCTTTTTAGGGAAATATCCATAATCACTGCTTCCACCTGTGATTCCAACGACTCACCACTCGTATACAGTAGTATCACCTCATACCTGCCATAGCTGAGCCTTTAATCACAGTTTCAGTCAATAGCATTTCCTGGGTGGCTGAACTGGACCGTCCAGAAGCATTTAGCTTTGTCTTCCAGCTGGGTAATTTAAATGAGACGTAAATACCAAAGGACATTGACTGGGCTGTTTCCTACAGTTAATGCAGGTTTGGTTACTGCCCTGAAACTGATGATAAGAGCAGACCATGTGGAGAGTGTGTGTTGGCTTCAGTTTCAAATTACTCTAAGTTTAGTTCTATAAATCAATCCAGGTTGTCTTGGTGTGCTGGAGATATTGGCTCTACATATGTTTTGCGTGTTCTTTAAAATAATTGTAGATGCTGTGCCAAAAAAAGTTAACATCTAAAGAACTCAGCAACAACATCTTATTCCAGAAATGATGACCTGGTTACTCAAGATAGTCCAGAGACTGGATACTAGGAACTATTTTTATACTAACAAATTACACTACTCATGAGCAAGAGGCTTTTACTTGTGACAGTTCTTAGTTTGGTGGAAAGAAAATAGTTCCTACATGAAACTGCTTACAAAAACAGTCATTATTTCTCAACATTCTTGTCTTCTTCTAAACACTTTTACTTTCATCTTTACATGTATTCACTTCTCTATTCCGTATAAGCTCTTCTAATCCCCTCGCTCTCATGTCTTTTTTCAGGGCATTCACGGACCCTATCCATTTGGACAGAGCTAGAACGACAAAGACCCCCCCCCCCCTTTCCACCATGGTGGATGATGAGCTGAACACCCTGGGAGTCCTTAAAACGTAGAGGAGTCGTCGGGGGGGGGGGGGGGGGGGAGGAACAGTTGTTTTTATATTGACTCATGACAACCTTCTCCCACACCTCCCTGGCCCTTTCCACTGAAACACAAACTCCAGTGAGCTGATGGACTCTACCCGCTGCAGTGAAGCGTCCCACCTGACATCCACACCCGGATAAGCATGAGTGAATGCTTCATTTAAGAGTGCTATAAAACCTTCAAAATAGATACACACAACTATTTTTATTTCCACTGTAAAACACGCCTAATTAAAAGGGGAAGTCAACCCTAAACAACCTACATGCAATTTGTTATTCCCTTGGACAGTAGAGTACTTTGTCTCCAGGGTTCCTACACAGGTCTAGCTGAGAATACTTAAAAATTAACTGTGATCATTTTGAGTCCTTGAAAAGCATTTAAAAAAAAAGCCTGAACGTTTTTTGGGATCTATGATTTAGGTGGGAAAAAGTGCTTGGATCATAAACAATTTTCTTTGAGATGAAAGCCGTTCACACGTTTCATGTTAAACAACCAGTGGAGTAGAATTGCTCTAGTTTTTGAAACGTTTTTCCTATTCACATCATATGGGATGGATGCTAGAGAAAGATTCCTGTGTTAACAGCGTTCACACTTTCACACTAAACTGAGACGTTATTTGAACCCGGTTTGCAGAGCTAGGGTTCAAAGAGGGTATTTTGAATACTCAGTCAAAGAAACACAAGAAGAAAAACAGAAACAAACACACACACCATTTCATTTAACTTATTAAACCCGTTTAAATGGACTAAAAGTATCCATCCACAACAATACAAGTCCAATAATACCAACAGCTCCATCAGAGGTTCCACTATCTGTGCAGTGACAAATCCATGTTCATCATATCTTAAAGAAACACTAGTTTCTCTTTTGCATTCAAAGTGATCAGAAAAATATTCTCAGTTTCATCCGTTGCAAAGAAAAGATGCCTGTGTAGGAACCCTGTCTCTCCCAAAGATAAAATCCAGAGAACAACGACACTAATCTGTTCAGTCGATTCAGGCTGCATGGGACGTGTGTGTGTGTGTGTGTGTATTTTTGATGGTGTTTTTTTTGCTTTAAATAGATGCTGAAGCGTAAAAGGATGAGTGAGTTTGAGCAAGTGGGGTGAGAGGAAGGGTTTAAAAAAGCCATTTAAATCTATTTCGCCTGGTGAGTGACTGTAGTTTCCTGTCTTCAGTAGATGTGTGTGTGTGTGTGTGTGTGCGCGCCTGTAAGTGTATGTTTTGGTTTCTCTTTGGATTTAACTGACATAAAACAATGGTTTATACTACTTGGGCAAAGGATGACATGTCTATTCACAAATCAGTATGGAGAACTTTTCTGTACATGTACCTCTGAAGTATTGTTTTCACACCATTTTTGACTCACTAATTGCCCTGTTATTATTTATTTGCTGCGTTACTCCGCACTGCAGATGCAAAAAGTCCCATTTACAGCCAGCAGGTGGTGCTAAAAATCAAATGACCAACTTCATTTTGGCATCATGCTGAGTACATTGCAAAGAAAAAGTGATAAGTTGTTTTGAATTGAATATGGAAATGAATGGTAAGTTTTATTAGCTCTGACGTTCTGATACTGCTATTTGCACAACACTGTCCACCATTTCTGAGGCTTATTGTGGATTGTGATAACAGCATTTTCCAGCATTTGTATTGGTTTGTTTTGCTATGTGTTCTCCCCTAAAGGCCTTTGTTTGCTGCTTTAAGTTTTAAACAGTCTGTTAAAGTGCTCATGTCTGATTTAAACAACCTGTCTGCTATCACCACCTGAATTTGTTTTTTTACTTTATACATTTACTTTGTTCATTATGTAAGACAGTGCATTTGTTACGTTATGTCTTTAGGGTTTAAAAATAATATGGAAAAGTTATTGACAGAATTTCATGATACGGTTACATTTTTTTTCTAAAAGGATATTTTAATGTATCCAACTTCTCCCTGACATAATTATGAACAGTAATGTTTTCATGATATTTGAAGCTTCTATGATTATGCGTTTGTTAAACTCACCAGTGTTCTCTGCGCTGCTGTATTTACAGTCTATGATTTGTAGTCAGCTGAGATTCCTCCTCCCAAACAGTATACACTGTTCTGCGTTGCCTCTTTTAGTCACGTCAGTCTTTATTTTACTTTTGTGTGTTATTCCTTTTTTGTGAGCTTGCTTGTGTGTGTTTTAGTGTGTGTGTGTGTGTGAGAGAGAGACAGATGGTGAGAAATCAGATTTTTGCTGGATTCATTCTCTAGTTTTAGTTTGTGACTATGTACGGGTTTGAGATGGGTGGCATGTTGAGTGGATGAGATGAACGTTTACATAGTCCTAAAATAGCACATTTATCTGAAGAGAAACTGTCAAAATAAAGCTTCTTTTTTTTTTCTCCTGTATCTATAATTAAGCATTTGTATTATTAAATTAACACTGAAACAATGAGAAAGTTGTCTTTTTTGAGGGGGATTAAAAGCAGCTACACTCTATTATTTATTATTCACTTATCCCATGAAATATCTCAACATCATCTTGACACAATGTCCCCAACATTTTGTTACAGCTATGAAAGTCTCAAGAACTATTTAGGATTAAGCAGTTACGGATTTTCATGAAATGAATTTCCCATTTATTTGGCTAATGATCAAATACACCTTGAAACCAACTGCAATCCAGTCATCTTTAGTTGTTAAAAGAGCCACATATTTTTCAGGTTCATATTTTAATTTTGTGATATGTTTTCATGCTTTAATGTGCAAAAAGCTCTGAAACCAGAGCCCAGTCTGCTCTGATTGGTTAGCTGACAACTCTGTTGTGATAGGCCATTCGCTTAGAGAAGTCCCGCTCCTTAGCTAATCAGTACAATGTGTTAACCCTACACTGTAAAAAAAAAAATCGTAAAAAAACGGTCAAAGTACTGGCAGCAGCGGCAAACAAAAACCATTAAATTACAGTAAAATACTTTAACTGAAATAAAGTGCAAGAGCAATTAATTTACGGGAATTGTCCTTAGAGATTTTACAGGAAAACACTTTCCTCTCTTTTCAAAATCCATTGTCTTAAAATGTTACATTCAAATACCGAATACACGAACATTATTTCATAGATCAAAGCAGACTGGTTTACAGACTCTCCTGTTTTGCCAATCCGGTGCTTAAACCAATAGCTCTACACCCCTGGCCGAAATGTCCATAAAATTCAGTCTGACTTCAAAATATAGTCTATCTCAAATAATGTATGCTCTGTCATTTCCCCACGTAAACATAACAGTCTGCAATGAAATGGTTGTCTAATGTGTGTTCCACTTCCTCAATAACCGCATTCATACCGCAGGACTTTCCCTGGTACTTTGGTTCTTTAGTTCCGTTAGTACCAATAATGTCGCTTTCACACCGCCGGGACTACTCAGTGCCGGGAACTCTTTTGGCCATTTTCAGTCCCTGCTAGAGGTGGTACGAACCTGGTGATAAAAGAGTTCCAATTTCTATTCTATTTCTATTGGCTGGGCGAATTGCAAACCACGCCCCGTTAGACTTTGAATTTGTTTTGTTAGGCAGCCATTGTTTGTTTTCCTCGCTACAAAACCAAATCCAACGCTGAGCGAGTAGTCTTTCTTGTGTACTTTAAAGCAGTTATCAGCCCCACGTTACTACAACCACCGCGGCGCGCGGTGGACATGATGAGGAAGTGTCGCCCGCTTCTGGCAATGTTACTCTGGAGGACGGGATGCAGGCTTCCTACAGAAAGCAGTTCCCACTCCAACATGGTTTATCCGACGAGTTGTCCAAATCCCTAGTGGCTGCAATAACACCCACGTTAAAGCCCTGCTACTAATCAGTGGCACAAAGACAACTAAGCTCACAGTGAGATCCATCAGTCTGGAGGTCAGAAGTAAACAAACGCCTCAGATGATTCGTTGTGGCCTTATACCCTCCGCCCGT
>NW_011343292.1:83087-89754 GCF_000735185.1 Notothenia coriiceps | reverse complement strand
TGCAGAGCTTGCACGTCACTCCGCGCAAGTTTTCGTTTTGTAGCAAGCAGCAAAATAATTGTAACATGACGTGTTTGAGTTAATTTGCCTACTTAATATCGCAAGTCCTAAAAAAAATTAAATAAAAAAAAATTAGAAAACGAAAATTAAAAAAATCGCACGTCCTACAAAAGTAAAGCAAACTATAATATGTCTTCAAAAAGATTCAAAAAAAAAAAGTCTCAAAGAAGTGCATAAAGACCAAAAACAGGTACAAAACAACCTCAGAGTCAACATGGCTATAAAGAGACAAACAATTAACCCAAAAAGACCAAAAGGAGAACAACGAAAAAACGCAAAACAACTACAAAGAAATGCAGAACGATTACAAGTTGACAAAAACAACAACCTACAGACTTCAACAACATTTACAAAAAGGTTAAAAACTACTTGGTGCAATTTATTTAAAATGATTAAGAAACCAATATAAATCTGCATCAAAGCATCCTGAGACAACTGCTTCGTGTGACTCTTCATGCTAGAAGGCTTCAGTTTGTCGACTCACTTGTTGAGCAGCAGTTCGCTGGCGGTCAGCTCGGTTGTCATGGAGGGCAGCATGAGGTCGGACCTGCTGTCGGAGCGGCTGTCGGAGGTCATCAACATCCGCCCCCCCCTCTTCCTGTCCATGTCGCTTTCGTCGTCGCTCAGCTCCAGGCGGTCGAAGCTGACGGCCTTGCTGTAGCTCGGAGGAATTTCAGCGTCGGACGTTTTGGAAGCGTCTGTGTCAGGAGTGTAAATCAGCCCGACTCTCCCCTCTGTGGGGGTGAAGCCCGGCTGTCCTGCCCCCTCCTCACTGTCAGTGGTGAAGTCCTTCTCCTGAGCGGACTCTGTCTCCTTCACCCTGAGCGAGGGGCCCTCATCTGGGCCGAGGGAGTCCCAGGGAGCCTTCTTTTCTCTCTCCTGCTCCTTTGGTACCTCCATCCCTTCCTCACCTTCCTCCTCCTCCTCCTCCTCCTCCTCCTCCTCCTTTTGGTCCCTGGGGTCTGCATCACTCCAGCCGCCCCCCTCGGCCCCCTCACTCTCGTCCAGCTGTTGGGACTCCCAGGGAGCCGCCTGCTGTTTGTCTTCCCCTTGATCGTGCTCATCCTCCACTTCTTCTATGGTGTCTGTGGTGCCCTGCCTGGAGTACAGCATCACAACCTGGGTCGCTTCACTGCAGGCGGGAAAAAGAGCGGAGTCATACAAAATATTCAAATGATCAAATATCTGCTTGCTTGCACTTCTCTCAGCAGTAGCCAGGTGTGCCCACATACGATAATATAATCTATTACCACATCTTTTGACGCCTTTTTATTTCTAACCATCCGTGAGTTTTGCTGTAACTGAATTATTTTTAACGCTACACCCTACCCATGGATAAGGCATAGGTTTTTCATTTAAATAATAATTAGAACAGATAATAATTTATATTTAATAAATGGCTTATGAGACACTTTTATGTGATTAAAAGCAGTATTAGTGTACAGTATTTTTCAACACGTAAAACATCAGTTAAATGGGTTAAACTACATTTGTATTGAATTAACTGGAGAAAATAAAGAAGCATTGTTTGTTTATATGAACACTGAAACAAGAAAAGTGATATTTATTACAACCCTGAATTACTGCATCGCAATTGCTGAGGAGGAACAGACCATACTTTGTCAGCCTTGTTTACCTCGAGGCTGGACTATTGCAACGCTCTGTATGTGGGTACGGACGAGGCCTCAATTAGACGCCTGCAGCCAGTGCAGAACGCAGCTACGCGTCTTCTCACTGGCCATAAAAAGCGTCACCACATCACCCCAATTCTGGCCTCATTACACTGGCTTCCAATTCGGTTCAGAATTGATTTGAAACTCCTTTTATTTGTTTTTAAAGCACTAAATGGGCTGGCTCTGGCCTATATAGCCAAAATCCTCCATCGCTAAACCCCAGCCAGAGCTTTAAGGTCTGCTGACCAGCTGCTGCTGATAGTGCCCAAGACCAGGCTCAAAACCAGAGGGCACCGAGCCTTCGCAGCAGCTGGCCCTAGGCTCTGGAACACTCTGCCCCTCCATGTGAGGTCGGCCCAGACCCTAGGTTTTTTTTTAAATACACTTAAAACACACTTCTTCTCCCTGGCCTTTTAGTCTGAGCGGAGCACGACTCCTGACTTTTCCCTGTGTGTGATTTTTTATTTGTGCTGTTGTATTTGTTGAAAAGTGTTTTTATTGTATGTACAGCACTTTGGCTCGACCAAAAATCGTTCTAAAAACTTGCTTTATAAATAAAACTTGATTTGATTTGAAACAGCTTTTCATGTCACTGTTATTAGGTAAAAACCTTGTATCTCAAAAATAATAAAAAACAAACATTTTGTTGTTATTTTTGAGTTTTTGACCAGATGCAATAAACAAAATGGAGATACAAAGATACAGCTGAAGTGAGAAATCAACAGGAAATGGATCTGTTGATAAATCATGATTGATGTGGGTGAAGATGAGAACACAGGTGTGTGTGTGGGGGATGCAGAGGCCAGGCACCTGGACATGAAGCTGCTGCAGCTGTCCACGGAGGAGGTGGAGGCGTCGAGGCCGTACATCTTGCGCAGTTTGGGCCGGGCGCGCTCGCTGGTTTTGGGAATGCACTCCGGCATCCCGTCCAGGTCTTCCAGGGTGGATTGGCGAGAAAACAGATTGGTGGCCTCGGTGTACCCACTGAGAGGTGTGACAGGTGATGATTAGTGATGAGGGGAATGAGATGGGGATGTGAGGTCACACTGACAGGGGATACAAAAACGTTGAATCCAACCTTACCATGAAATGAAAAGGAATTCAAACTTCATCATGACAAAACAAAAACATGAGATGCAACCGAGAGTGAGGATGAAATGGTGATGTTATAGAATTTACTTATGCTAGTAATGGCTGCTTTGAAGGGTTGTTTTGACTTTTTCCCATTAACCCCAGGGCTATCTAGCAATGCAAATAGTTTAAGTTGTATTGGCCAAGGGTTTGAAATCTGTCTTATACATTTCAGGGAGTGACGCAAATGGAATATTGTTTGATAATAACATTTTGAAAAATCTAATATTTTTCTCTCTTCTTAAAACCTGGTCAACCAGAAGCAAAACAATTTGCATGTGTTCATAAAAAAAGAGGATAGTAAGTAAACAATTATTGGAGGTACCCAAACCACAAATAAATACACATCTGGAGCTACAAGTGATCATAAGAAAGCACGTTTTAGCATTTAGACAACGTTATGTTTCATTACTTCCTCCTTGACGATGAAACATTTCTTAGCGACAAATCACGTCGAAAAAACTGTGACAAATCTGTACCAATGTGTGACTTGACAGGGTAAGAGCATGGTACATGTTCAATTAATGTCCAGTCATGCTTTGGTCAATAATTATTAACATATTTGTGCAATAGTGTTTATGTATATGGATTTACATTGCTTGTTTTCCTAAGCGTGACGTAAATGTCTTTCTCCTGTGCAGAGAAAAGTTATAATTCTTTAAGTGTACTACCTGAAAAGGAAAGTCCCTGAAACATTGACTCTTTTGGTCTCCCATGTTGCATCGCTTTGCTCAGTGTACCTGGAGATGCTGTCTCTGGAGGCCGTGGAGTCCTGGCTCTCCATGGGGTACGGTCTCCTCCGTCTGCGCAGCCTGGTGGAGGCCGAGGCCGAGTCGTCCTCACTCAGCTGATCCAGGCTGGCCTGGCGGGACATGTTGAGCTTCATGGCCTTCTGGTACAGGACGTGGATGCTGTCTTTGGACGGCACGTTGCCCTGGGGGAAGATAATCATTCAGTGGTCCTCTTAAAAAGGTACAATATGTAATCGTCAGCAACTAGGGCTCTCTTAAACAAACAATCAACAAATGACATTTGATGGAAAGTTGGTTGTTTTCACCGCAATGGCCATCATTTCATTTAGCGTCTCTGGTCAGGATTTCTTTATTGTTAATTATTCAGCAGATTTTTACCGGGAGCACAATTATCTGCACAGATGTCCTTCTCTCCAAAAACAACAACATGGTGTGTAAACAGTTAAAAGCATAGATTATGTCATTTCAAATGAAAGTTTCTTTGACAAAACTTAGGATCCAAAGGCTGCAAGCTTTCCGCCAACATTTGCTAATCTTGGCTGCTACTAACTAAAAGATCTAGATGTCTGATGACTACAATTCTTTATGTGGTTATGGTATATATTTTAAAAGTGTTTATTATACTTGTTTTTTTTATCTTTCGGGATAAGACCGATCATAGGTCTCGTATTTACACATTTTGAAAGTTGAAATGTTATATATTTGACCTTTTATCACATTAAAGGCCTTAAAATAGCTAAGAAACTGTTACATAAAACAAGAATATATTGCATTAAAACATACCTTTTTGACCTCTCTGGACAGCATGCAGCGCTCTATTCGCAGCACCGTGGAGATGTCGATGTACTCTCTGCACATGTCGTTCATCCACTGCGTGAAGCTGTCCACCGTCGTCTGGAAGAGCACGAAGGTGAACTTCAGGATGTTGAACACTCGCTTGATGATGTTATCTGAGGGAGGGAATGAGACACTCGCATTGATAAAACTTCAATACAGAACTTGCTATATTGTGGCTGTTAGTGGCAATGAGAAAATCACAAGGGTTATTCATGATTCAATTCAAGATTTAGTATTTTGACGATGAAATTTAATACCACAAAATCAAGTTAACCAACCTGGACCATTTGGGTTTTCCTCCTCTCGTTTGTCTTGCCCATCTGAGAGCTCACCAAGATCTATGGTCACATGACCTGCTGAAGGACAGTGAAGACACACAGTTACGGTTAAGAGACATTTCCTTCACACACACATGACTTGGAAGTCTGTTTGATTTGAGGTTCTTTCTCCATAACTTGCTTACCATCTTTCTTTTTGTTTTTTTTACGTCTCACTACTTTTGTGTATTTTTTCCAAAATTTGCGTTTCTCTTTGGCTCGTGCTCTTAGCGCAGCTTTGGGGTCAGTGATCCAGGCGTGGTAAAGAAACTGGAGAGCAGAGAGGATCAATGAGAGGAGGTGAAGAAGAGGACTCACTGAGATCAATGATGTCAAAGCAACAACAAATTGAAGGAAGACTTAACAGCGTTTTCTATATTCGCCAATCTTGAAATGTTTAATTAATACACTGAATCCTGCACAAACAGTAGCAAAACACAAAAATTGTCTTTCATTAGGGATCAGGCCCAAATACTAGCGCTAATATTGTCTTGTTAACCTACAAATGGTTTGTTTTTAAAGCAGAAGACAACACGAGAAAGGCAAGGCAAGGCAAGTTTATTTATATAGCAACCAATAACACAACCAATACCACGTCGGAATAAAACTCCAGTTCATGCTACACACTTCAACCACAACCGCATGCAAAAGAGCTCAAAGCATTCCTGTTCCGGCTTGTGTTTGATGATTTACGCCAAATTAGTGCTTGCTTGTGAAAATCAGTGTTCACTGAATCTGTTATTTCTGTTCAAAAAGATCACCAAGCATGAGCTGGAAAGGCAGTTTTGTGGCGTTAGTTGGTACTTTAAAGGTCCCATGTCATGGCCATTTCCACTGATCATAATTCCATTGTTGAGGTCTACTAGAATAGATTTATATTGTGCAATTTTCCAAAATCACTTCGGTTTCTCATACAGCATCTCTGTAAACTACGTGTATTCACTGAATTTCACTCTCTGCCTTTAACGGCTCGTTGTAGCTCCAATAGCTCCAGCCCCCACCCTCCCTTTGAGCCCAGTGTGCTCTGATTGGTCGGGACGTTGTGAATCGCGCTGAGCTCCGTGGAGGTGTGGTTTCCTTGTTTAGCGATACACAGCGAAACACAGCCAAACTCACCCTGAGCACACACAAAGTCACAGCCGAAGTAAAAACAATAAGTGTGGCTTGATATTGAGTAAGAAAAAGGTTGATAAAAGGTTGATAAACGCTGTGAGAATGGGTCTGCAGAGAGAATTTCGCCGCGATCCCAACTGTCTGTTATCAGCCTGCAGCCAGGGAGGAGAGATCAGCAGAGCTGCATGCACTGAGTGTGTGTGTGAGGAAGTCCGTGGATTGGTCAATTTGGACCAATCAGCGGGGGCTTAACGTAACGGCTCCACGGATTGGTCCATTTGGTTTCCGGGTAACGCATGATATTATGAGTTACCCAGAAGTATTATCAATGGACAGTACGTTTTATTCTCTCATAACTAGGTCGTTTTGGTTGGAGGTATTTTCTGTTAGATTTACTCGCTTACTAGGGTGTACTGAGGTTTGCTCTGCCAGGACCGTTTACATGCATAAAAACCTCATAACACACAAGGGACGGTAATAACCGGAAAAGCATGACATGGGACCTTTAAGATGTTCATACAGAGAGCAAGTGTTGTTACTTAGTTGTGGTGTAGTACCTTTTCCTGCCTTCACTAAATACTGCAGGATGGTTCTAGCAGCTTAAAATAGACTTGGCAAAGCTAGAGAGCAGAGGATCAAACTTCCCAATAGCTCGCAGCATGCTATGGGTGATACGTGCGTGGGAGGGGTGTTGTGGTAGGATACCATGTGTGCTCTCGTAGTTATGATGAGTAAACATCATAGATAAGGTAGACATTTGTTAGGGTGGTGTGTGATGACTCGC
>NW_011343292.1:80331-83042 GCF_000735185.1 Notothenia coriiceps | reverse complement strand
CACACACACACACATGTTCAAGTCTTAAAGTCATCCTGAGGCCTTAGTTTTGGTTTCAAATTACACAACATCATGTATGTGTTGCTTCTTTGGGGCTTGTTTTCATAGACCTGGTTGCTTATTTCTCTCTAATCTGGCAACAGAGTGGGCAGGGAGCAGTGTCTAATTGTAGCAGTAAGCTAACGAGTACTGATAAGCTTTATTTTGTTTTGATCCAATGCTGCACAACTGAACTGATCCAATGCTGCTGTGAAAAAAAGAAACTATATCCATGTTGGATAGAATATCCAATTTAAATTAAAAAAATAACCTTAAGGGACAACTTGAATGCTTTTTTTTTTTTTTCTCTTAATACATTGCATAAAGATCGGACCGGGAAAAATCGGTATCGGCAAATTGTCAAAATCAAATGATCGGAATCGGATCGGGAGCAAAAAAAGGTGATTGGAACATCCCTATAAATATGTGTCCCCGGTGTGTCAGGGGACTCACAAAGTGTCAGAAAACAAAACCGTCTCTCTTTTCCTCCGTACCCAAATCTCTAAAAACGGGGGGAACAACGGAGCTCATCCAGATTTGCTGCCGATATGACGTAATATCTGAAATGTAGGCTGGCTTTACGCCCACGACCCTATCAGAAACGTTGCTATCAGAAACAATGCGTGATGTTTTGGACGTAATATGGTCTGTGTTTACATTAGCAAGCATGGCTAACACTGAGACCTGTAATGTATGCCTAAAAACAGTATAATAGGTGACCTTTAAGGGTTAGAGACACGTCTGATCAATAGTGTGCGTTCCCAGGCGCGTTGGACCGCTGTGTGATGGGGATCACGGCGATAGAGATCCTGAGCGCCTGCGACGAGCTGGCCCCAGCCACCGTGGACGCTCTGAGCCACTCTGCAGTGAACCTGAAGCAGGCCATGACCCGCCGCAGCCTGGCCGCGCTGAAGAACATGGCCACGCACAAACTGCAGACGCTCGCCACCAACCTGCTGGCTGCAGACAACGCCGACAAGGTACACGCACGCACGCACGCACACGCACACAATATCATATTAGGGCATTTATGTGTCCCATATGTTCTATATGCCATTATGACATGGGTAGGTGGGGAAATTGGAGGATGAGCCTTTAATTGAGATGTCACACTGAGTTGTTTGATTGCGTTGAACAATGTTTGGGTTGTTCTATTCTTAGTATCATTGTGGTTTGTTAAGGACCCACTCTTTCATGAGAAATCAAACTGGGAGAAAATCTGACAAAGACGTGAGCACTTACTAAGACTGCAGGCTGAAGAACTGTTCATTGTTTTGTCAAATGTCACTCTACTGACTCCTAATGTTGAGTTTGAATTGATTCAGATTGGACACACACACACACACACTCAGTCAGTCAGTCAGTCAGTCAGTCCTATAGCTCCTGGGCAGTACGTCTAAAGGTCATTGTCCTGCAGGGCCCTCCTGGCAAACACCCCTGGAGTCCAACAAATACACACACACACACACACACACACACACACACACACACACACACACACACACACACACACACACACACACACACACACACACACACACACACACACACACACACACACATTCTATTTAAACACGCACAAGCACAATCTTTTCCCTATCTTACAATTGTATGAGAATAGGTTTGCCAGATGAATCCATATTAGTGGAGTTAGGAGAAGAGAGGGTTACGTTTTTTTATCAATGAAACTAACTGAAATATTTTTTTATAAAAAGGTTTTCGTTTTGAATGAGCCATAAATAATTTCATTCATTAATTTAGGCTAATTAATTTTTATTTTGGGGACTTAAAAACAAATCATGCATTAGCCGATTTATCATGTTACATATACATAATTATTCAGTTTGTAGTGTCTATATTATACTGTTTTTATTTATACCAGCTGTAGTGTATTCAATATATATATACTACTGTTTATACCCATATATACTTTTCATATTGAATATACTCTAACTGGTTTATGTCTATCATGTGTATCTTCTAATGATATACTACAGTGTATATAAGACTGCTCTTAACTGCTTCTGCACTTCTTGTTAGATGCTTAAGGTATTTTATTGTCCTGTACAGTTGAATCTAATCTAATATAATATCATCTATTAATTTAAAGACATCCTCAAATTTAGATTTGGTTTACAAAATGTGGCTGAAATACTTTCTGTTAATCATCATTACTTCAGCTCTAACACATTCACAGATCAGGAGGTTCTGCAAACCTGTGTATTGGAGAGGCCTGAGGACAAACACAAAAGTCACACACTAACTTCTTCACACACACACACACACACACACACACACACACACACACACACACACACACACACACACACACACACACACACACACACACCCCCACACTAATATTAGACCCTCCAGAAAAACGTTGGGCAAAAATCCTTGATTATGCGATTAAACAAGCGGGATTTTTATGTTATTTTATACGGTGAAATTGCGGGAAGTTGCGGAAAGTTGCGAAATATGCTAAATATGCGGGAAAAAATAATAACAATTTTTTTAAATATTGGCCTGTCTTATTCATTCTCTCTCACACACAACCTGCCACTAACGTTAAACCCCTTTACGATTCAATTAAACACATTCAATGTTTATTTATTGTAAAAGCAATTGGGCTATTTTAATCTCACACACACACACACCCCCCCCCCCCCACA
>NW_011343292.1:52691-80312 GCF_000735185.1 Notothenia coriiceps | reverse complement strand
TTGAATAACTTTACTTGAATAACGTGTATAATTTGGACCTTGATTTGTTTCGAATTTAATAACGGATATTTTTGTTTTGTGAATTTATTAGTCAACGTAAAGTAAAATAATACCGAGATAGACGTCGAAAAGTCAGTTAAAGAATACTAACGTAAAGAGGTGTCTGGTTGTTGTCGAAGTTGTTTTATAAAGAGTTTCTCTTTTGGTTTGTACGGGACAACAGAGTTCTTCTTTCACCGTCTTCCTTTGTAGGTAACTTTGAGTCACACGACGAGACACGACGATCGGGTCTATGAATCCGTGAGTAGAACCCATGTTCAAGTAGTTACAAAACCCGAGCCGCGAGGACTCGACTCCTTTGAAGTCCTAACTCACTTCCACACGCACCGTTATATGGGCGCCTTCTTACTAGATATATCATTATTTTTAATAGACGCCACGTTAATTTAGGTGGTCCCGGACTAAACCGAGCACTAAATGGACGTGTTTTTGGATCTACGTGGAAAATTTCCCTTAAACTTTGAATTTGCGACCGGCGACCTCATTATTTTTTTGTCCTGCGACATTCACCCTCCCGGGCCAGTGTAGCTAATCTTAGTCGATTCACCGTAACCGTTGTAGTAGAGGTTTTGAAGAGAGAAATGTACCTTTGCACCAGACTTAACTACTCTCATAAAACACGAGTGACTTTTTCGCACTTGTCGCCACTGTGTAAAAGGTAACGTATAAAGGTATCGGCTTCCGAACGCGAGTGTCCCCCGAGCCAGCCCCAGCAGAGCTTGGGCAAAGGAAGACAGAGACAAGGCAGTAGGTTTTCGAGGAGGACGGGGCGACGTGTGCTGTACCCCCTTTCTCTGACTCTCTTTACCCAAACTTTACTTTGCCTACTTCTGCCGTTGTTTCCTCTACTGTAATCGGATTTCAGTCTTATTCAACTCGTTGTGATTGAGTCACCCCCTCTTCATTTCTTCGTCTTGGCCAATCGAAGCTGTTGTCGCTCGCCACCAAGACCCCCTAAAACGGGTGAACATCGTCGACGGACTGGACTTGACAAGAAACTAACCTTGTTTTTTCGGTGAGACAGTTGGAGGTGACTGACACTGGAAATTTCGACTCTCAACGAAAGACTAGTACTTGACACTAAACGTCTTTTTTTTTCTTTTCTTGGTCTACTTACCCCGTGTATATATAAGTCTGAAATAAGCATTGAACCAGTCCGGCCCTCGACTAGTACCCATTTTTTTTATTTTGGCCCACTGTGTTTTGTGTGTGAGTTTGACACCCCTGATGTAAATGGTCTGCAATGGTTACAATCCCAATGCTCCATCCAGGGGGAGTTTCTCTCCTTTGCCTGAAACGCCTCCATTGGACTCTTGTTTACTTCTGTAACATAGTGACATCGCTGTAACACTTGTGCTTCTATTGGATAGCGCTCCAACACATTGTACGTGATAGGCTAAGGGACGGGACATCTATAAGCAATTGACCAATCACAACAGAGCCGGCCAGCTAACCAATCAGAGCAGACTGGGCTCTGGTTTCAGACAGAGGGTGTTTCTCAATGTCGAGTAAAGCTGCTCCAGAACCACTATTTCAAGGATACTACGTCATCGAGTCCCCCCGAAGGACTGTTCCAATGTCCAGGATGATTGGAATTCTACCGAGGCCGGCGTGCTTCGTTGCGGGAAATTTCGAGGCTGCACATGCGTAGACTCCGCGGTCTTAAAATCCCCACAATGCTTTGCGCACGGACCAATTTCCAAAAATCTTTGCCGGAAATCGCGCTCCATTTAAGGCGGGGCCTCGCATATGACGCACACCTGCACACCTGTTCCACCATTCTTCGTTTTCCGAGGCTAGGAAGGACTCTTGCCTCGCTTCTGAAGCAACTGACTCGGAGGTACATGTGCTACCAAGGAAGCGTCCTCGACATTGAGAAACACCCAGAGGGGGAAAAGCGGTGGCAGTATGAGTAAAATAAAGAGCTTTTTGAACTCTAAAGGATGTAAACATGTTACAGTAGAGACACAAAATACAAATATCAACCTAAAACTTTGCATAATATCTCGTCTTTAATTCAGACCACTTTCCACTCTATTTTCTAAGTGAATAAAGTTATTTTTGGAGAACATTTTCCAATGCACTTAGCTGATTCTGATAGATGTGACCGTCCCTCCCCACCTACAGTTCCAGTGTTACTGCAGCTGCCATCTTAAGGTCAGACACATTTCCTTTTAACATCTTTTCTACTAATGAAAAGTACTTTTTGGAGAGCCTCTCCAGCGCTGCAGTCTCACAAATGACATTAAATACACTTTATTACTCAAAAGGGGGAAATTAATTTGGCTTTAAATATGATCATCTTTGGAGCTTTGTGACCCCACAAGATGACATGTTTTGGTCAATAAGCACCTACGGCTGGACGTGAGTCATTACACTGTTAAGCTCATGTATAATGAAAATAATCGAGGGGTCCATTAAAATGTCCTCTGCATCAAGAGCAATTCACTTAATGGAAGAGCTTGTTCTGAGGCAGAAGCGGCCGTTTAGAAAATGGGTGGGAGGGAGAAGAGAGGAAAAGGGAGGGATGAGTGAGCAACAGAAAAGAAAAATACTTACACACTTGGACACTCATGTACCCATCTTCTCTAAATATCCTGCTGCACCTGTCGGAGAACCTGCACTATATTTAATAACAGCTTTTTACAGAGGACATCTGTGATATTTTCTCCCTGGGAACACACACAGCTCACTCCATTCCATGTTCAGGTCTTTCGGAAACGCTATTATGTAATTTAACCTGTGGTGCCGGACACAGAGGTCTCATAATGATCCATTTCCGTGATTGCTTTTTTGACACGATCCAGATGTGTTGCAAAAAACAGTTGAACCAAGTCCAGTCTGGATTTAGAAACACATTTATGTAAAAGAGGTTTTTATTTTAGGGAGGTTGGATGATGTCTGTAAATAGAGCTGCAACAAATCATTATTTATGCTATTGTTAATCTGTTATTTTGCCTAATTAACCGATAAGAACGTGCAAATAAATGTTGATTTAAACCCTGAGGAGATACATTTGAATGTGCCTGTAACAAGATATCCAGTTATATATAATAAAGAGAAGCAGCAAGTCTCTGTTTGAGAAGCTGGATTCTGTTTTAATGGTTCATTGATTTCGACTTGATCCAATCAATACTCCATTAATAGTCCCAGTACCAATTTTCTACTGTAAATCTGGTCTTTCCCATCATTTAAGCGTCTAGAGAGAGACACTTGTTTTTCTGTGTTTCTGTGCATCCAGCTGGATTTTCTGTAACCAAGAAAAAATAAGGGGGAAAACATATATGTTACATGCAAGACCCTGCAAGAATACTAAAGAGCTACTGTATTTCTATTTTGTACGTGATGGTGCCGTGAATAACATGCCTTTGTTTAGCCTTCTGTTATTTTGTGTGGAAAGCTGCACATGTTTACACTGGCAATACAGTCACCTTGAAACTATCCCATTTCTATTACAATACATGACACAATTTGATAAGCACCCTGGTGATTCAAATCATGTTTTTATTCTCTGTACAACATCCTTGTATACCTAACCTCCTTTAACAATTTGCCAGAGAATATTCCATCCCCCAACTCACAATGCAATATTAATCTCACCAACATGTTACAGGAGACCTATTGTGCTTTTTTTAAGCATGCCTGAATCCATTGGACTCCTTGTATAACATAAAGACATCACTATGTAACACTCACACCTCTATTGGCCAGCACGCCAACACATTGTAGGTTAAGGGGCGGGACATCTTTAATGGCACTTTTCCACTGCAGGACCTCGCACGCTTAGTACAGTATAGTTAGGCCTTGGTAGGCTAGGCTCACTTTATGCTGCGTTTCCATTGCAGTTTAGTAGCTGGAGCAGTAACTATAGCAACGCGGTGTAGATGTCATCTTCAATGCGAACCACAAAACCAAAACATCAGCCGTGAGCAGTTAGCGCTCAGAGCTCACAGCTCCTCATATCTGTTCAGAAACTAGACAAAAGTTAAACAAGTACAAACCACAGACTGTCTGTGTCATGGCGAATACAGTTGCTGGTTTATTTATGTCTGTATAGGCCCTTGTTGTGAGTGTGGACGGTCGGAGGATATATAACATTAGCGATCCGATCTCCATTCTGAAAACACGCATTTCAAAAGGTTTTTCGCCTGCCGTCTGTCTGCAGACTTGTATCAGTATGTTTTTACTTCGGCACCATTTTGTAACGTGTATTACAATTAAATCATGGTAAAATGTTTTCATTTTGTTGTAGTTGTAGCCCCCCCTTGCCAGTGATTCTCTCTGACCATTCAGCAGTCGATAGTGTTTACATCACTAGTTTAGCATATTCAGCCCGGTTGTTGGCTCGGTAAGAACCTTGATTTTGGAGGGCCAGAATAAAGGTGAAAAAGTAGCCCTGAGCCGGAACTACCTCTAGTGGAAAAGTAAAAAAAAACGGGCCGGGTTTGGCACGGCACGCTTAAACCGTGCAGCAGTGGAAAAGCGCCATAAGCGGTTGACCAATCACAACAGAGCCAACCAGCAAACCAATCAGAGCAGACTGATTTGGATGGTGAAAAGAGGAGCTGCAGCACAGGCAGTAAAGCATCAAAACATATCACAGTACAGGCATGACAATTTGCATACAAGTGTCCCCTTTAACAAAAAACTTAAATATGACAGCCAAAATGACAGAAAGTGCTGTAAGCCTCTTCAACATCTTTAAACTTTTTACGAGAGTGTTTTCTATCATTCCTAAAAGTAGAAAGACGCTGCTAGTGCTTTGCTGCATCAGTAAACTGAGCTCCGTTAAACATCAAATGAATGGGGATTGCTGGATCTTACATCAGAATGGTAGATGCAACGTCTCTCTAGGACTGAATGAGGGCAACAGGCAGCTCGATACACCGCTGCTGTGCTTCTTTGTTGTATGAGATCAGCAGACCTAGAGTCAGGCTCTAATCAATAATAAACTAATAGGGGAAGTTGTGTGCAATGACTAACTAGCCTCGAGCCAAAACAGCAGATGACTAAAATCAGTTTAGCAATTACCTCTTAATTACTAATTAGCAGCCAACCACATGAGGTCCTTTCACTATAACACCTCCCAGTGGTTCAATTAAATCCCATCTTAATGGAATTAATAGAATAGTGAGTGTAATAAAGTTTTAATTTCCATCACATCTGTTTGTAGAGCACTACAATCTATTCCTTACCTTCAGCCTAATGAGCCAAAATAAGGAGGAGTGATTGTATTTTGGTGCATTAGCTGAGCGTTTCCAAAAACTCCAGGGGATTAGTGTGTGTGGGAGCTAATATGAGAAAGTTAACCATATTTCATGACACAGAGGATGTTTAAGAGTTTGACAGCTCTCTACAGACATCTAGTGGCTGAATATATTTCTCACATCATGTCTCGACTTGATGCAATGAGAGAATGAACTGAATTCAAATTTGGATGCATTTGGTTAAATTCATCCCAGGGTGGCGCCACATTCAACCAATCAGAAGCACCGCTGCTCACTCAGTGCCACTGATGAAGAGTTACTGATTTATAGACTACACAGGCTGTTCAATTATGATCCTCACTTTGTTGCGAAAGTGCAGGAACTGATTATAAGTACCATCTGATTGAGCTGTATTAACCTCAAGCAGCCATGTCATTGGTCAACCGTAGCAGGTCTTAAATCACCTACAGGGTAGTCATAGCAACTCACGTCATTAGTAGAGAAGTCAATATAGCTAATAAGAGATCGAAGAGAAATCAAAGGTCTAGCAGGTTGAGAAACAAAAGCAAAACGAATGTTGTCCGCAGCACTTTAATTAAAACAAAGAGAACTCAATTCACGTTTTTATACATGCAGGTTGTCCCCAATCCACCTTGAACATCACTTCCCTTTAGACGTATGGGGAACAAAAGGGTTCATACGGATTAGTTTCTATTATATATTCTATTGCTGAATATGTTTTATCTTTCAAATATTATTTGTTTAGTCTTGTTAGTTGATTTGGGTCGACTTACACAACGTAAATACACTTTTAAAAAAGACAAAATAAATAATGATTTCATTATCTTTGAACCACTTATAAAACAGCAAACTTATACCACCGATAATGGAACAACTATATAAACAGAACATTATCAGGCAGTGAGAAATCAAGTTGAGTGCTTGTCAAAGAGAGGGGTTATAATAAAAAGGAAATAGGTTTAGGTATAGACTTATTGATCAAGCCTGGTTGGGAGTGGCAGATTGCTTCAGATGGCGTCCAATAAGAAGGTTGAAATACCTTAAGTTAAAGTTTTAAAGACCCAGCAAATAAAGTCATTTTCATTATGTATTTTTCTATCTCCCTAGCCATACATATTCTAATCATTGCCAAATAACTCTGCTTACCTCAGCTCCACCTGCTGGATGGGGTCGGTCAAGTTGATTGTTTCCATGGTGATCTCAATTTTGCGCACGCTGCCAAAGAAATCAGTGATGAGGACACTTCCTGGGTCCCTCAGGAAGAGGTCAGTACGGTGGCCCGGAGTGGACACACACTGACTCTTGGGACACACTTTGAACTGGGGAGAAAACACAAGCAGTGTGTTAGAAATATTAAACTTCACAAACAGCAAAAGAGGCAAGGCTCCATTCACATCACAATCTGCCATTTACAAATAAAAACCCTATCAAAACTAAAATAGTACAGTTTTAAATCTGATAAGCATTTATTTGCAAAATGGATTTCATCTCAATTTGTTGCCATGAACTTTAAAGTCAAATCCAAATTTGTATTAATATTAAACGACAAATGTTAATGTTTTACTTTCTATCTCCTTTTAAGTATGACTATTGATATCTTTAAAAGCTCCTGAAACTTTCATTTTTAGTGTCAGTGTTGAATGGGGAGACAGAGGAGATGACGAAAACGAACCCTTTCCAAACTGTATAAATAAATGCTACTAGATAAATATCTGCAGTACAGTAGACATCTGCTCATGCTGCTGTCAAGAGCTTTAGCATCAATTCAATTGTGCAGGTCACTTTTTCCAGGAGACAGTGGGTCAGATGGCGTTAAAGAGTTTCACTTTCTATACTACAGACAGGAGCCAGCTGCGTCAAACATGGCTACAGCGTCAGTGGGAGCTGTTCAAATGTGTGAAAGTGCACTGAGAAGATTAGAAGCAAGCAGCATGACATTTGTTTATGCCATCATCAATCAGAAATCTTTCAGTGATTGGTGGAATGAGCTCCTTATTGACATCAGGACAGCAGAAATCTTCCGGCGCAGACTGAAAACTCATCTCTTTCGACTCCACTTCGAGCGATAGAATTACTAACAAAGCACTTATATACTAACAAAGGACTGGCTTATCTAAAGCCAGTTGAGTAGCACTTGAAATGTGTTGGCTCTATGAAACCTGATGTACTTATGATTCTGTTTTCTTCAAGTTTGTATTTTCCTGGTCGAACGCACTTATTGTAAGTCTCTTTGAATGAAAGCGTCAGCTAAATGCAATGTAATGTAATGGTGTGTCACCACTTGTGGGTTAATCCTCTCAAGTGTTCATCAGTGTTTTGTCTGACTGGTTTCTTCGTTTGAAATGAAATGAAAAAGAAAATCATTAAACCGAGGTTAGCATTTTCTCTATCAGACAAACGAGAATTGGAAAACACACAATTGGAGGAGGATTTTGTTGAGAAGGCGGAGGCAATTTCTGATTCATCAAAGGGCAAGCCGCTGCAGACTGGATTAAAGACAACAACAGAGGGCTCGTCCGGGAAATCCATGATATCGATCCTTAAATCCACAACATAGCTGGAGAACAAAGAGTGCATCTCCAGAAAAAGGAAGATTGGAGAGAATAATAAGCGTTAGTCAGAGAGCATTGATTTAGCTGGCGCTGAGTGCAGGGAGAGGATTTCAGGGGAGTTGACTGTAACTCCTGGTGAGGAGGCAGTGGATCTCTGCAGGACTGTGGAAGATAAAAAGGGAGGCCATGGCCTGAAGCAGCGTGTTCTCCCATCACCTCCGTCATGTGTGAAAGGCCAAAAACACTAAACACAGTATCAGACATTCTCCTTCAAGTGCTGTGTGACTTTCATCTCCTTTAGGACCACAAACAGCAGACAGAGGAGGAAGAGGAGGGAAGCTGGCTCAATGTTTTCACATGAACTGCATTTACCTGCCACAGTCACACAAAGTGGATCCTGCATGAATATCTGTTAAATCTGCCACAATTATTTTCTAAATATTAACTTATTTCAGTTAACCAATACATCCTTAACAACAAAAGGAACACTCCATTTTCTCAGGACTTAAATTGAGGTCTTCAAAATCGCTTATGAGGTTTGAAATCCAATTATAATCTAATTAGTGCCGAGTAGGTACTTGCAGTGCTATACAACATAAAGGAATTACATACACACAATAGAGAAGCAGAATCCAGAGAATGTTTGGCATTTGTCTTTATAAAGCTGAGTGATACAATTCAGTATTGTCTGGTGCGGTGAATTATTTTCAATTAACTTAGGCCCCGTCCACACGGACACGAAACGGGTTGTATCGAAACCGTGGAAACGGAGCCCTCAAACGGCAACGGGTCCCAAGGTGGGTAGATCTGCGGACGAAACGCTCTGGGGGGCCTAACGGCTCCGTGTGTACGTCCTATACGATCATTTCCTGATAACGATGAAGCCATAGCCCCGCCTCTCCCCACCTCTGCTGCTCACTGCTGTAGCATGGTCAGTAGCAGAAAATCTACAGCTCCTCTACGTACCACAACCATCAGCAACAAGTGGACATGGAGAACTACATGAACTATGTGTTGCTAAATCCACCGCGGAGAATAAACAGAAGGGCAACCAGGCAACCATGCTCGGAGGGTCTTCTTCGCTGCTTTTGGTGTATTTTGTGGCGGAAGTACAGCGCCACTTACAGGCCCGGCATATGTACCACAGCGTCTCCAGCGGGTCGAGCGGTCTCGTGTGGACAGACACGTTTCTTGAGCCGATACCGTGTGGACGGAAGACTTTTTTGATATCGAATTTGGTTCGTTTTCGTGTCCGTGTAGATGCAGCCTTAGTTTACCAATTCGACTCATTGTTTAATCAGTGTGTCGACACCTGGAGCAAATGCTGATCTCTTCATAAGTGTGCATGGTTCACAAGTGGTGAATTGCTTAGTCGATTAGTAAATATCACATGTTATATGAGGTAAAAATGTGTACATAAACTTGATAAAATTGAATACTTTTGGTTTTCGACTGTAAGTTTACAAAACACTTGAAAATATTGAATGAATAGAAAATGCGAAATCAACCCAAATGTCTGCTCTACGGTACGTTTGTTCTCTCTGACATTAGTTAAAGTCACACTCACCAGGTCGTTCATATTGGATTTGCTTGCAGGGTGGATGTCTTCCAGGAACTCCAGCAGGTAGAAGGTGTAGCGGTCCATCAGATGGACTCCGATGGCCAAATCTGGCTGATGCTGTGGGAGGACAAAAAGAAAAAACATTTGTATATTCATTGTCCAACAACACTTTAGGTGATGGGATGGGTTTTTTACTTTTGGCTCAGAAATCTTTCTTTGCCCAAGACTGGGAACAAGATTATATTTCCTTTGGATGATCAAATAAATCCCAGTCATGTCTCATCCACCACAAATAACTCTTTACCCTCAGGATACATCAGGACTAAAACATGCCACTTTGTTTTAATGTGCGAAAAGTGTTATGGTTTGACGTCGTGTGTAATTATGTACTTTCGAAGTCTGATAAGCGAAGTTTGGCATTGTGAATGAATACGCTGCATGATCACTGCAGATCAAATATAAGTACTCCTCACAACTGCACTTCATTTTAATGTATGGTATGAATGAAATAACTCGCTAGTGCTGGCAGTCGGCCATATTGACTGACTTCCAACACCTTCAACTACACTGTGGTATTGCAGATATGGGTGTAAAAGATTTGCTGTTCAGAATGAAATAACCGTCATTCATTCATTGTCAATCATTTTTTTTAATGCACTTTCACATTTAATTAAACGTAATTTGCTTCACTTCCATGGTGTGCTACATTCCTGATTATGTACAGATCTTATCATTACATTTTTTTTTTTAGCTGACGTATCAAAATAAGAAGTTTGTTATTCACCTGAAATCAGTGCATTTTTATTTTGCCTTTCTTATCTACGCTGTAAATTACTCTTCTAAACTGAACTGCATACAAAACATTCACAAAGGTTTTCCAAAACCACGCTTTTTGGTTAGATAATCATGTAATTGTAAGAAAGCCAACATTGTAATGGTTGGTAATATGTGTTTGATTGCGCAGCAGAGGGCAGCACACACAGACATCTCAACTCGTACTTAACAGGTCGTACAAAAATTATTCAGAAGGATTCATTTTTGTTTATAAAGTATTTTTGGAAAGATATGACTAATTGTGCCTTTAGCAAAGCAATTCTTTACACTTGAGATTGTATTAAGGGGAGAGTGTGTATGAACACGTTGCTCTGTCCTAGTCTTGAGTTGCAATGTGTTATGAAACCACACGGCTTATTAGAAAACCTGACAAACTGATGGATGATTTTTAATTTAATGTTAATTGTGTGAGGGCAGGTAACTCACCGACAGAGAGTCCTCTCCGACCTGACTGCTGGCCAGAGCCATGAGGTTTGGGGAGTAAAACCGCTCGTACATGGAGGCGCCCTGACAGGTGTCAATGATGAAGAGCAGCTCGTTATACCTGGAGACACACACACACACACAGAGGATCATTCTCAAGCAGGACTGATGAGAAAGAACACAGATGGCATATCTCTCATCCATTTGCGCCAATGAAAAAAAACCTGGCACTACACAAACCTCCAAACCAGTTTACATAATGCAGTTGCCATGGTAACCAAGAAAAACCAACACACACACACCATTTATACATCACTTCAGGGGACATTACATTGACTTACATGCATTTCCTGGAGACTTATCCTAACCTTAACCATCACATGCCTAACCCTAAAATTAATGACCTCCATTATGTCCACACACACACACACACACACACACACACACACACACACACACACACACACACACACACACACACACACACAGGTCAGACAGCTGGCTAAAGTCAGAGACCAATTAAAACTGTGCTGCCGACAACCCAAAGGTCAGCCCTATAGCCAGTGTGTGTGTGCGCGCGCGTGTGTGTGTGTGTGTGTGTGTGTGACTCAAGCAGTTATGAACAATCTTAAATGTCAAAATGGTAGACAAAAACAATCTGCAGTGGTTCTTTTTTTGAGCTGTACTTTCAAGAGAAGTCAGTCAAGTGACGTCATTGGGCCGAAAAAATTGTTTTTTTACCGTTAACTTACATCGGGAAATAGACGTCTGTAAATCAGTGTAAACACTTTTAAAGAGATCTATTCACTACCAAGGCTGAGCACTTGAATAGCCCTTTATAAAAAAATCTTAGGGTCTTAAAAGCTGTAAAATGCACTGATGCCAAATTCAAAATAATTTTCCGTCTCCCTTTATTTGACGTGACAATGCACAAACGGAGCAGATCTGAGTGTGGCTTAAGAAAAAACCCAAATGTATACATCCCTGATTCTTCCTGGGCCCATTTTCCACCCTTTCACAAAGTTTTACCAAAATGGAGCAGTAGCTTCTTCCCAATCTTGCTTTAAAACATACAAAACAAACATTTGAAACCATTTGTTTTGAGGAGCAGGCAGTGTGTGTTGAGGCCAGCCAGGATCAGAGGTTCACATGTCAGCCTCAGATGATGTGATCTGCCCTGACCGAGTAGACCCCACCCACCTGGGCCTCCCGGCACAGAAAACAAACGCTCTGAATTATTTAGTGTCTGAACAGCCTTTAGTTCAGCTGCTTGTACCGTTTGACTTTTATAGTTTGACTTGGAATCCATTTAGCTCAGCTTTCTGTCTCCTTTTCCCCTTCTGCCAGATAACCTTTGTGTTGCTTCTTCCCTCTGTGTGCTGTATTTATTGTCGGTGTCTCTCAGGTTTTTCCTGCCATAAAGGCTCATAATCACCGCTCCTTTCTGGAAAAGGTCAACAGCTCCAATCTCTCTTTTCAGAAATACCTCGCTGTTGTTCTCCTTCCTGCCTTTCTCACCTCTGTGTCATTTCGCCATCATATCAACTGAAATTATGGGTCAAAACCACCCACTTTACCCCAGTGTGTGATAGTGTGTACCCCCCGCTGTGTGTAATGACACATAATGACCATGAAATGTCAGACTAGACTATCTACCCAAACATCACAGCCAGCCTCCTGCAGCCCTCGCTCTGTGTGCTCACAGCTGATGTTTGTTGTTGTTGCTCACATATTATAGACCCTCCAGAAAAACGCGATTCTGCGATCGCAGAATTGACCGCATAATCAGCAAAATGGCGCAGATTTTTAAAAGGCCGCATATTTATTAAAAGGCCGCATAATCCCCGCATTTTTCCACACAAAGTTGAGAAAAAAAAAGTTAACTCGTCTTGACCTCATCAGTGTGGAGCTCACACGATAGAGAAAACACCAAGAGGAAAAAATCTAATCCATCTCATTTACCGACGAACATTTCTACTAAAGACCGGGCAAAAAGTGGGGGGGAACTATTCTGCACCCCGTGCAACTGTGTGTTGGAGCATAAGAGAAAATCGACGGGGACGACCCACTTTGATTCATTCAAACATTCGAAAATGCTTTCTGCTGCTGCGGACAAGAAAGCCAAACAACGTTCACCGAGAAATCAACCTCCAAAACACTTTCGAGGGCTACAAGAAACGAAGAGAGTAGCCTACAAGATTAAAGCTGGTCAGATAACGAACGAGTAAATGAAAACAGAATGAGGCGGAGAAGTGTGTGTGTGTGTGNCTGTGCTGCTAGTTTACTCACACATACAGAGCCGTGGCAGCACATCACCCCCAACCTCATCCACCTCCACTGGCTGCCGGTCAAGTCCCGCATAACCTACAAAGGTAGGTTATGCGGGACTTGACCGGCAGCCAGTGGAGGTGGATGAGGTTGGGGGTGATGTGCTGCCACGGCTCTGTATGTGTGAGTAAACTAGCAGCACAGTTTTGAGTGCATTTGAGTCGGTAATGCTTTTTAATTTGAAGGCATCTTCAGGCTCTGGGTGATTTGGTATTTATTAGAGACAGGTGGAGGAGTTATCGGCACCGGAAAGTCATATGTTTATTTATGAGGGAAAGGGATGACCATTGTTAAAGTCTGCCCTTATTCTTTGTCGGCTTCATCATTTAAACATAAGGAAAATAAATACCCAAATGAAATAGTTTCCTGGACAGTAGATTTGATTCTGTGTAGGATGTTCTACCTGGGGCCTCGGCTGCAGTTTGATTTGAAGTCCAAGAGAAATCTCCTCTTGGCACATCTGTCACTATTTATTTTATTCCACTATCATTACGAGTGCATTTAATTATTTCTTGTTGTTTTATCGCCCTGTCACCTAGCAACCGCCTCAACCACACCTCCACTCAGACTTAAGTGTCTCTCCTTTTGCTTGTCATCATAAGCTTCCTAAATCATTCCTAAACTACGACGCTCTGCTAGACATTTTCAGCTTTCACACAGTTTGTGAATGTGGCGTTCGCTGAGAGTCAAACGGTTCCAGTTGGATTGATTTTAAACAGTTATCTGAAACGGAGCCGCTCTGTGTGAAGCAGATTAAAACTGACCTCTGATTAACTCTCAGAACAGACACTTCTCTGATCCCAGAGCTGAAGTCAGCAGGTTTTTATCACCAAAAAATCCCCAGAAACTCTTGAGGGATGTTCCGGATTGAAAGCAAATATATAAGAGACATCCATGGGTGTTTCTCAATGTCGAGGAAGGATGCTCCAGAGCCACTATTTCAAGCATACTACGTCATCGAGTCCCGAGGACTGTTCCAATGTCCAGCATACTTCAAGTTCTACCCAGGCCGGCGTACTACGTAGCGAGACATTTCGAGGCTGCACATGTGTATCCTCCGCGGTCTTAAAATCCCCACAATGCTTTGCGCACGGACCAATTTCCAAATCTTTGGCGGAAATCGCACTCCATTTAAGGCGGGGCCTCTCATATGACGCACACCTGGTAGCCTGTTCCACCATTCTTCGTTTTCCGAGGCTAGGAAGGATTCTTGCCTCGCTTCTGAAGCAAGTGACTCGGAGGGACATGTGCTACCAAGCAAGCGTCCTCGACATTGAGAAACACCCCATGATCAGCCTTTCAGTGAAAAAGTATCTGATTGTACAAAGTCTGACGATTCATTAGAAGCTGCTGGAGAATGAGTGGTTCCATTCAAAAGTAGACAGAAACGCAATCTAAGGAATTTTGTATTTGATAAAAGGGACTCCTAGAACAAATAAGGATCCACTGTTAAATCTTATCTCGACTGCGACTCCCAAATAAAGCTCAAAAACAAAGTAGAGAAAAGGTTTGTTTTATAGAGTTGTGAACATATTAAAAACGAACAACCTGAATAAGAAGGTGAATGTTAGTATTTTACATCTCCCAAAAACACATTGAAGATTTGGTCCTTTTTTTAAATACTAAAATTATGAATCAATGGGAGTTCTACATTTCTTTGTTTTTAATTTCCTATTTTTATTGTTTTTTGATACTGAACTTGCAGTAAGTATGGTGAAGATGTGCAAATACATCAAATTGGATTATTCCATATTTAAAGATTTGTACATTTTTGGCATCTAAAATCAAATAATTCCCCACTTTTCTCTTTCACTTTTTAACAGCCTTTCCTGAATAATCACAAGTGCTGTTTCCCTTCAAAATCACATTTCTGTCTTTTTTATAATTATCAATAATGATTTTTTGATACTGTAATTGTAGTAAAGATGTACAACATACATCATATTTTTTATTGCGTATTTAAAGAGTTCAGCGTTATTACGGTCATTAAAAACCTGGAAAAGTCATGGAAATTCAAAATGCTAATTCAAGGCCCTGGAAAATATTTTTCCCAAAGTCATGGAAATGTAACTAAAGTTGCATCAAATATAATTTATATTTGATCTAATCTCCTTAATAGTAATACTATAATGATAATAAATACTGTATCGTATAGTAATGAAACGTAAAATGTCATTTAACTGACGAGGTGTTTTGCTGGAGAGAGATTTGAGTTGCTTTAGCGTGTAGAAGCTAGTAAGCCAACTATTGGATTTGTTTTAGATAGGAACAACATGTTTCAGATGCAGACCTTATTTTCCTGTTCCATGTTAAAATAAACCATTTTCAGTGGTACCCTGAGAGAGTTATGTTTTTGGTCATGGAAAATGAGGTAAAGGTCATGGAAAATCGTTGGTGAAAAAGTGTATGAACCCTGAGAGAAACTATTTAAATCCTCCCTTTTGTCTGTCACTTTTAAAAACTGTAATTTTGCTGTTTCCCTTCAAGATAACATTTCTTCCGCTTTTTTTATATCTGGTTATAAGGACATTTCCCTTAGATGTGTGTTGTTTCCACTAGATGGAGCCATAGCCTCAGCTGTCTGACTGTATTCCATCTATTACTGTGCATTAGGGCTGTCCCGAATACAATTTTTCGGGCTCCGGATATTCGGTAGTGATCAGCAGCGAATATTCGAATATTTGGTGCTGAGAGATTTGTATTTAATTTTTTTTTTTTTGTGGGAAAAAGGTTTCATAACACNCCAACAACAGCTTCAACAAAACTATTTCCCTCAAAGAGAAAACCAAACATGCCCTGTTGTCTCAAGAAACAAAGTGCAGAAGGAAACATCCATTGAAACTCAGTGTGCTGCTCTGTGATGCTAGCCCAGATACTTGGCATCTCATCTTGGGTACAAGTTCATCAATGTTTGGGCTCAGGCTCTGAGCTGAGGAAACCTTCAGGATTGAGTGAAGGTGTGCGTGCAATATACCGGCGGGCCAGATCTAATAGTAATTAGAAATTATCCTGCGGGCTGAAATTAAATCCACCAAGGGCCTGATTTGGCCACATGTGATTTACATGCACAAAAACCTAGATGGCACCTTTTAAAGGAAATTTGACCTAACGATGGCCGCTGGAGTAATACAGGAGCTGTAAGTGGGGAGGGCCGGTCACATCGATTAGAATCAGCTAAGTGCATTGGAACATCATCTCCAAAAACATCTCTCTTTACATGGAAAGTGGTCTGAATTGAATGAGAGTATTTCTTGTGCTCACTGAAAAAGCGTGAAACAGCGGTGACACATTTCAGTGACATATTTCCAGTAGCAGAGAGAGCTTGCAGCTCACAGGGGGCTCGGCGGGGGGTCGTCTCCGACCAGTTTCCTTCTGTCTCTGTTCCTGTCTATCAAAGCTCCTCCTGCCCCGCTGCACAGACATGGGGAGAAGAGAGACGTGCAGAGAAATGGTTTGAAATGAAACGGATGAAGACGGAAACAAAGGAGGAATGACATTAGCCATAAAGTCAGAAATAATTTGAGCAACACTAACTCAGTGGGGGAGAAAGTAAAGAAAAAGCAGAACCGGTTGCTTCACACAGCGAGCGGTGGCTCTCTGGGGGATTTTGCCCACTTTGTCAGCAGCTGCCTGACCTGAACTTTCTTTGATTGGACAAAAAAAGGCCACTCTGTCAAACCTCCACTCGACTGTGACCTTTAGCTGAGATTCTGCTTTCTGACTCATGACTGTGATGTTGCAGAAAAACAGAAAAAAAGACAGATGAATGGAGGCACATATATATGTCAAAACTACCTAATTGCAATTGTGTTGTATTGGTGCATCCAGATCATTGAATGGGTTTGACAAGTGTATAAACCTGTAGGTGTAATGTGACTTTGACACTTGCCTTTTATGATCTTTGCAATATGTTTTAAATAACTATATCAGTGCACTTAACATTGAAGCAGTTGGATGTTTCTGTTTCTCATAAATTCAAACAAAGTAAACCCATAAGAGTTTAATTACCAGTGTGCACAATACAACTAATTAACCTGAAATTAGATAAAAGGGACCCTTTAATATCGAAACTTAAAAAGAAAACATGTCAATATAGCTTTAATGGATTCGGCTGGTCTGTGTTTTTTCTTCATTACCGTCAACAAACCCTGTCCGTCCGTCACAAATATCAAGCTGCACAAATGCAGATGAATTGAGCCCAATACAAGTGAGCTTTGTAGTGTAGAGCAAAATGAAACGAGAGTAAATTGTGTTTTTGTTTGAGCTAACTATCCTCAGACATGGATTCTGTTGCTCCACTGAGCCCTTACATCAGTAGGATGCTTAATGTGGGGTTGACACAAAGTAAACGGCTGCACCTGTGTTAGCTGTGATGATGCAACATGTAAGCCAGTGTGGCTCATTAATGCTTTTTTAATAGGCTTTACACCGAGATGGAAGCAGAGCGCTCTGTGGCTGGATAACCAGCGCTGAGGTCGCAGGTGTAATGCATCTTGTCTAATAGTAACTAATGAATATCCAGCAACTGGCACGAAGGGAACTTTTTTTCGTTGTCCTCGAGCAAGACCCTTAACTTACTCCATTTATATAAGTCTCTAAAATATAAGAATGCATGGCTCTAAATACAACTGGTTTTATTCCTAACTCTCAATGCACGGAGGCTTTACGGTCAGGAAGGATTAAATAAGCGCTGAGGAGTCTCTCTTTTTACTTTGAGTAGTTTTGCCTTGTTATCCTGATATGGTCTGTGTGTGCTGGCCTTGGATACGAGGATACGGTACTTCTTTATTTGAAACCATGCCGATAAAAGGCATACAGTTTTGCTGGAGGTCTTTTAGTTAACATAAAAAAGTAATTAAACAAATCTTTCAAAATGTGCACTTTAAATATTCCTTTTATGTCATTGACTTGTAAAAAATAAAGCATAAAACTACAACTCTTATATCAATTAATCAACTTCTTCCACAACCCAATATATTGAGCGAGCGAAAGGTGTCACTAATGGCACTCAACTTTAAGAAATACTTTTTTAAATGTTACACATCAAAGTGTTTGCTAAATGTCTTATAGAGGGTCTAAAACCTTTCGTTCATGCTGCCTGAAATGGTGTTATATAATAATACATTCATATTGGATATTAAATGATCTGTTTCCTGTAGCCTATGCTTACTGCTATAACCGGCTTCTTTTAGAAGTTGTTTTCCATTCTTCATTTAATTTTTAATTTTATTATTTATTTGAATAGGGACAATGCACATTAAATCTTCTTTTCTGTTTTGTGAAATGGTACTGGATGTTTTATGTCCTTTGTGTGTGCTTATTTCATTATTTAAAGAAGTCTTAAGGAAAATAATTACACTATAAAATGGGGAATTATAAGCTTTTTCCAGAGTTCTTTTGGGATGCTGGTTATTTAAGACCTTACTGATCATGCCACACGAAAGGCCTAAAAGCTAAAGCAGAATGTTCCTTTGTAATTCCTTAAACTGGATAAGAACTACCGAGATGATTCACCACTAGAGTACTGCTGGAGATTTGTGAAATCTAATCAATAAGAGATCTGATGTTTGCTGTGTAGCATCAACAACAAACCACCAACACTATTTGATTTAGCGGCTCAACATTGATTTCGTCATTGATGTTGACTCAGAGTTCAAAGCTAACCAGAGTGCACCTTGGGAGACTTGTTCGTTTGGAGCTCAACTAACGCCTCTAACATTCAAAAAGGTTGTGTGGGTTAATTGGTAAAACAGACTTTACATATAGTATCACATACAAAATGATTTCCTGTAGTATTTTTACCATCTGTCTTCTGTAGTGATATACATAGGATGAACTTAATAAGATGATTTGCACTCTCTACACGGAGACTTATCAAGACGAAAACATGGATTTACTGCATGTCATTGACTCAGCTCTTACATGGTGTGTTAATCACACACACCTCCTCTAGACACACACTGCCAACAGAAACGCTCAGGTTCGTTCCTCTTCCCGACAGCTTTTATTCATTTCTGAATAATGGCGTCCCATTTAACAAAAGCTTAATTTTTCCAAAGTGCAATTAACTTCAGGTAAATACTAACAGAGTCCATTTTGTGTGTGTTTTGTCTTGCAGTCCTGTCAATGAAGAGCTTCAGATAGAGAAGTACTCCTATGCAGACCAGCTGCCGGTGTCTGAGATCATCCATCAGGTAAGAGAGAGAGACAAACACACACACTCTTCAGGGTCATTAGGGGTGGGACACTCAAAACAACAAGAAAAGGTCCTCGATGATATGATGATGATGATATTTCTTATTACTTGCAATTTCTATTTTTCATTATAATAGCCAAACACACAAATGCATATTATATTCTCCCCCATTGCTCTTTCCTCACCTCGTGTAACCCCAAGAAGAAGAGGGGTACACAATCATTCATAAATCAGTCAAAGTTCAAAGGCTTTGTTTGTCATATGCACAATAGAAACATTAACCAGTGGCGGAGGAAGTACTCAGATTTTAAGTAAAAGTATCCATACTTAATTGTAAAAGTACTCCGTCACAAGTAAAAGTCCTGCATTCAAAACCTTATCTTAAAGTACAAAAGTATTGCCCTAAAATAAACTTGAAGTTCCACGTGTAAAAGTATTTGTTATGTGTAATGGCACATTTCAGAATCGTATATATATATATATATATATATATGAGGTCGCATTCACACCTGCCTTTTATAGTCTGGTTGAATCGAACCCTGGTGCGTTTAGCCGCTTGGTGCGGTTCGTTTTGATCGGTGTAAACGCAGTCCTCTGAAATTAACTAAACAACCGGACTCTGGTCCGCCTAAAAGAGGTGGTCTCGGACCGCTTGCTAGTGATCTCTGGAGCGGTTCATCGCTGGTGTGAACGCAGTACGCACCAAAACATAGGAAGCGTAGTATTTACGTGTCACAAGAACGCGGATGTCTTCAAAAATCGTTAGCGAAAGAGTGAAGCAGAATGAAGTGTTGGACAGTGTCGTGTAAAGTAAAAACAACAATCAAACCAAAAACTATACATAAAAGTCAGAGCCACCTGTCGTCGGTGAAACGCCCTCCTAACTGCAGAACGTCTCATTACATGTGAATGTGATTACATTGATCTGCTCTTCAGATTAACAACAGCATGAAAATAACCTGCCGATGCTCCATGGCGGAGGCTCCGGTAGAAATGGCCGGGATTTGCGTTTTTACCCCCTTAATGTCTGACCAATGGTTGAACAGCATTTCCGTGCACATGACTTGTGTTTAAAGTTTATAGTCCGTTTGAGTGAATGCAAATCAAACCTTCTGAAAAATGAAACAATGTAACAAACTGTGGTCTGGTGCGCACCAGAGAAGTGGACTATTAGGTGTGAATGCACCCTGATGACTGGATTTACATGCACACAAATCTAGCAACACTACAGGAGAGGTAAACCCCCAAACAGCATGATAGGGCCTCTTTAACATAACAGTAAAATAAGTATAAATGGTGCAATAGACAAAATGACTCAAATGGGTTGCATACTGTGGATTTGTATAAATAGAAATATACAAAGATCCCCATTACAGACGAACCCTTTTAAGAACATAAAAACATCTAGCTGACTATACATCGTTCTTCGATTCGCCCTTATCTGTGCTCTGGTATATAACCTTCCCAACTTTCTTTCTGTTCTTTCACAGTTCTTATGACATTTTTTCAAATTCAGCAACCTTTCCCATTTCCGTTTCCCCGACCCTGAATAGCAGGTATTTCTTGAGAACATTTTGCCACCCTATCATTACTGCTGTCTGGGTCCGTTTCTCTATACATCGAGAAAGTGCAAACCCAAACCTCCAATTACCTCTCAGGAAAAAAAGCTTTGGACACAATTCGAAATGTGGACCTATGACATTTGGAGGTTAGCTGTTCCTCCAGATGTTTTGGATGTTTGGGCACAACCATCACAACACCTTGTCTCTGAATCCTTTAATTACATGTGAGCACATTCATCTTCATCAAATGAAACACGCAAATCTTTCTCCCAAACACTTCTCACAGTTGCCAGCATCGGTGGAAGAAGTATTTAGGTCTTATACCGGAGTAAAAGTACCAATACATGTCAAAATACTCCATTACCAGTAAAGGTCCTGCAATTCAAATCTCACTTATGTAAAAGTACTGAAGTATTATCATAAAAATGTGCTTAAAATATTAAAAGTAAGAGTCAATCCATTTAATCGTTAAAATGGTTGCATTGAGTAGTATTTTACTTTATTTATACAGTCTGTGCATCTGATACACAAATTATTTATGTTTACGACGAAAATTAGATATTAAACTGTTTGTACCTCAAGCGATTATTTTTTCTGGTTTAATATTTGGCGATGCATTTTGTTGAAAGTTCATCAGACGTTTTTAATGCTAAATATTCATCTTTGAATAGTCTCTAAAAGCTGTAAGATAAGAATAGTGAAGTTACCTATGAGATGTAGAAGTATAAAGTAGCATTGAATGGAAATACTTAAGTAAATGATAAGTAACTCAACATTGTTCCTATACACAGCACTTGAGTAACATCAATGGTAGCCAGATATTTACACTATCTCCCCTAAACACAAACATTTAATAATATTGGCATACCTCATGTCATTCAGCAACCTACCTTCAACATGTTCTGATCTCGACATTTTTTTAACACCCATTTTATTTGTGGTGAATCGTCAAATGCCTTTTTTGGGTTCACATATTTCTTTCAAGACACCTGTTGCTGTTTTTGTATATCGTAGCGTGTCCACACATTCGTCCTCAATTTGGACACAGAACAGAAAGTTATCGGCAACAGATGTCTTTGTGTCGTTTCCATGGTGACGGCTCTTAAGTGTGAAATGCAAGTGCCTCCTAGACTCGGTGTGAAGGGGCCACCGTGAAATCCAGCAGACTGGATAGGTAGGACTGTGGCGAGAAATTGTGCATTCAGCTCATTCCCAAATGGATTGTGCCTTTCAGTGGAGCCGACCTTCACAACACCTATTCCTCCTCATTCCACCTTTTGAACGTGTGCTCGGCATTCAAAACACACCGTCTGTGCTTGGCTGTATCCCTCTTGTAAGATCTTCCATTAAGAGCCTTTTAAAGATACTATTTCTATACTTCCCCTTCAACTTGTGCTGCAGAAAAGTAACACAGTCACATTCATCTTTGCCACTGGCAAGAGCAGACATTTATGTGGAGCTTACATTTGGGGTTCAGCTGCCTCTGAAAACCCATATTTAAAAACATTAACACGACCATCCTCACAGTATTATCCAATGCTATATCCTAACAGAGACGGATACATGTTATATCAATTCTGTAGCAGTATTTGATTTCACCTTGACAGCTTCAGTAAGTGACAGTGAAAGCTACACCTTGGCACAATTTATTTCAGAGCTTTTTTAAATGGGTTGCCCGCCCTCCTTATGTACACATGGGCTTTAACCAAATCAAAATATAATCATCAACTTAATGGATAAATCTCATCCCTCATGTATTCACTATCCTCATGATTAGCTTCTGTAATCAATATTTTTATTTTAAAAAGGTGTTTTGGGGTATCTGGAGTGCCTCGAAACCCACCAACTAAAGTGCTTCAACGTTCATACAAATTATTTTAAACTAATTAAAAGGACAATTTTTTTCTTTTTTTTTACTAAAGTGCTCCTGAGCTGTCGTCTAGGCTTCTGTCTGTATTCAAGCTAATTGGGTATACCGTCAGCTAGTTTGAGCACCTTGTCATTTCAACAAAGCTATCTTTTTTATTTTAATATTTCAAAGTCAGCTTTATTGTCAACATTTCTACATGTGTTATACATACAGAAATCTTGAAATACCATTTCTCGCAGTCCCACAGTGTGACACATATATATATAAAACAAGATACAAAAAGGTATAAGACTAAGTAATAGTAGTAATAAGTACTAGTTAATAATACTTTTTTTTTTAAAACACACAATCCACAGAACATGAATTGATATTTACAACTTCCATCCAGTAAGTTTGAGCTATAAGCATTCTGTCTAAAACCCCATGGGATGTCATATTGCAATCTGACATAGAGATAATGACCAATCCAGACTTTTTCAAAGGATGTTTTTACTGAGGATAAATGGAACAATTCAGCTATTGTGTTTCCCACATTAATGCTTAAAAGTCATTTTTCGAAGCTAATGCCAATCGTCAAACCTGGCCTTGTGATTTTTAAAGCCACAGCTGCTTTCTGGTTGGTTTCATAAGAACACAATTACCACTTCTCCAAAAACACATAACATGATGCCGTGGCTGTTTTTAATTAGCATGCAGATACTGAGGCATCTAATTATAAATCTGCAAAACAGAAAACACTCAGTTGGTGAGGATAGATCTGTGGAAATGCTCTTGGTTCTGTTTCAGGGACTACAGTCAAGGAGGAGTTGCTGACATTTGAATTAACTCTGATGTTGTTCTCCTCTCCAATGACTGTTTATACTAAAGGTCAGGTCCAGCTGACCAGCTAAGTTTTAAAACAAATCGTAGAAGAAGTCTCCGGTTCTGCTGCTGTTAGTCTTTAAAAGGAGTCACAGTCATTTGGCCCAGAGAAATGAAGCTGACCACGGGCCGGAGCGCTGTCGGGCGCTTATTGAGTATCGGGATGGGAAGCAGGAGGGGTCTCTGTGCCCGGCAGGAAATTGATCTCCGAGAAGTGCCTGGAAAATACATTCTGGCCTCAGATCGGCTTCCCACTGCTCACATAAGAAACAACCTCGTCAATAATGTTCTCAACACAGAAGCCATCACACTATTAAAGGTCATTAAAGCCATTTACTCTCCGCCGGCTTCATATCTTTTTTGTCTCAATACATTTATTTCTGTCTACCCCCACTCGTTTTTCAAATGCACCCGCACGAACAACGCAGAAACAAACTCATCGACCCGGCGTCAGAGATTTTGATTATCGGCTAGCTCTCCTGCTGGGTGGAGGATGGGAGTCCTGACAGTCTGAGTCACCTCTCCCCCCTTCAACACAATCCATCTGCACTGCTGCAGAATGACCAATGTCCAGAAAGCCTTTTGACGGCTCTCCTCTTTTTGATTAGCTGTCATATTGTGCGCGCCACTCCCCGAGATATATCTTTGTTTTCGTGCCACCGTGGCAGCATCTGTTGTTGCCGCCGATCAGATGCACTCATCTGAATGACCCGATGTGATTGAATCTCATAAGATTTGATGTCTAAAGTATTCCCAAGTGGTGCGATTTCTGCTGTGCCTTCAACAAAAAAACGAATCTTCTCACTGTGTTTATCTTCAAAGAAAACCATTTTTCCATTTCAATTTTTGCCAGTAGACCAGGCGACGGCTTGTAAATAGAAAAGTCATCACAGTGACTGACAGCGGGAATATAAGCCTGTGCTGTATGGCGTCTATACAAACTTCCCTTCATTGTGTGTGTGTGTATAGAGAGTTGATTAATGCCCTGTCAATGTTGTCAGCTCGCTCTTGGTGACAGGGTGAGTCCCCTCTTCCCGCCACCTTCCCTTTTCACCGCACACATCTCATCATGTTGCCAACACCTAATCACAATATGTTCAGCGCTGGAAATAACGAGTAGGAGCTCCTTTTTTCACTCTCTTGTGTATTCTGCTTTTCTTTTTCATGCCTCGCCGCTGTGAGTTCTGGTCTCTGACGTCAAATTGTTATTTGTTCTTTTGCCAGCTTGACGCCACACCATATGGCTTCAGAGAATTGAAAGTGGAAACACTGGATTAATACTTTGCCTCCCTTCCCGCTTTCCCTCACTGAGCCTGCAACACTTTCTAAAAGTGGATGTGGATCACACGCCAAACCCACTCCGACAAGCTTCTCCTGTGAGTGAAAACATTATATCCTCTTGAAAAGCAGAACATGCTTTATGAGAGAATAATACACCCACTGCTTTGTCTGTCCAAGCACTCAAATGTCCGGGTAATACAGTGGAGTGTCCTGGCAGAGAAGAAAGGCTCCTGCTCCCTCATCAACATACATTTGCTGCAGTTTTGACCTTGACTGTTTGGCAGGGCGTCTCAGACCTCCCTCAACGGCCATTAGCATCCTGCATGGCCATGTTAATTAGCTCCAATCAATCAGATAGGTAGCTGTTAATTGATTTTACTTGTGAATTGAATACGCAACACAAAACGTGTGTAATGGAGGCGTGCTGCTTGAAGTCCTTGTCCTTGGCGTTGAGATGTGAATGGTTCCCTCAGTGAAGGTCAGGTTTGTTCTCTCATTTCTGTGCTTAATATTTTTTTTTCTTCAGCCTCCAGTCTTTTCCTTAAGAAGCTGAAATCTTTTGAATGTGTGGTAGTGAGAGAAATCTTACAGAGTAGGCTTGTTTTTTCATTCCGTGGTCGTGGCTATCCACATTTAATATTCAAAGTAGGTTTTGAATATGTTATTGAATTTAGGGCTGTAGCATTTAGTCATTTAAGCAATTAGTTTACCGACAGATGTTGAGCAATTTTAATAACAGATTATACGTTGAAGTCATTTATCAAGCAGAAGCTCCAAACATTGCTGGTTCCAGCTTCACAAATCTGTTTCCTGCTTCTCTGTTATAAATATATAAGTATTTCATGTTAAAATAACCGTGTGTGTTTCTGGCTGCAGTTGAGACAAAAAGGAGAAATCAAAGATGTGACCTTGGACTTAAAAAAGCCTTTCTTTCACATATTACATCAGAGCCAGACCAATACATCGTGTTACAGACATACGGGTAGAACAGTATGTGTAGATCTGTCATTTTTAAGTAATGAGTGTGGTATGTTCGGGGGCAGAACAAAAAGTGACCAAACATCTTGACGAAAATGGCATTACTTAAGTGTATTGGTGAATTGTGTCTGCATATATTGATCACTATTCTGTAAAGAGGACATATTATGCTCAGAATCTCCCTCTGTAGGGAACGTATATCAAACAATACAGGAAAGGGAAAAACCCGCTAAAAAGCCTAATCTTTAATAACCAAATAAATATTTATTTACTAAATAAATACATTGGGCTGGCTACATTGCATTTACTAAACAAATGATCAATTAAGTAGTTGATTGATTTGTACTAGTTGGAAATGTGTAGTTACCACTCTTGTCCGCTGACTTTCTCTCTTTGCTCTTGACATAATGCTCCTCTCTCTGCCGGCGGTGCTGACTGGGCCTCCTGTCACAATTCATCCATCTCCTTTTGCTCTTCCTTACCCGAGAGACGCACGCACGCACGCACGCACGCACACACTCACACTCACACTCACACTCACACACACCTTCCTTGCATTGTCACGGAGGTCAATGGCCGCCTACTCCCAGTCGATTCCTATCACCATCGTCTGCTTTGTCCAAGGTTCAAGGTTCTTTATTAGTCATACAGCCATAGCTACAAGGTAGTTATGTCGATGAAAATCTTAGGTCACAGGCTTCTCCAACAGTGCAGAATCCTGTGACCTAAGATTTTCAAGCATCCTCCAGATGTTTAACCCTCAGCTGCTCTTCCTGTCTTCCCGCCGGACCCTTTGTCCCCAAGGCTGTAGCTAAGAGTGTCTCAACTCACTTTTTATTTTGTAACACAGATCTGATGCATGTAGTGTGGTGAGAGAAGACGGAAAAACCCGCGTTGAAAATGTATTTTAGACCACATTTGTTTCAAATGAGTGTAGCCCGAACTGTCAGGTCAGTATTCATGATATTATGTCAAAGTCTCAGTGGGACAGCTCATTGCTGTCACAGCGCTGCGTCTGTTAGACTGTAAAACATGGAGGACGAACACTCAAGCATGCTGTCAAATTTAATTGGGATTTGGGGAGTTCCAGCTAAACAGACGGGTCAAAATCGACGAGCGTTCAACTTAGTGCGAGGAAAATTAGATGCTTCAAAGCCGACCTACAACCATGGCTACTTTTTACAGTGAATATAACCATGATTTAGACACTAAATAATGTCCTTCATCCTTAAATGTTATTTAAGATCATGCAAATATCAGGGCTTGTAACATGAAGATTGTGTACAGTACTTTTTCTGTTCCACTGCTGCTGCTGAAAAGTGACGCAAAGAGAGACACACTCTGACAGAAGAGCACCGGACCGCCGCTCCAGCTCTTCAAATATTACAGTACCCGTAAGGAGCCGTACACATGCCACAGTGTTTGCGTGGCTGTGTCTTTAGTTGTAAGCACAGTGGCGATCTGTTGTTATTAGCATCTGGTTAGCTAGCTATGCTAACGAATTTAAAGAGCTTTTCTACAACCAGGTGGAAGAGAGCTCTCTCCTGAGAGGCTCAAATAACCTCAGCTCAGTGAGGTTAAGGCACACCTTGATATGATCATTATAGTTATTAATGAGACATTAGAGACTAAATGAAAAACAGGTATAAAATACTATATAACAGTAACAAAAAAGTTGTTAAAAATAAGAGTTTTAAAAGGGGAGTGATTTGTAAAATATCCAAAAAGAAAAATCTGCTTACAGTTCTGTTTCAAATGGGTGTTGAGATGTATCCATAGATCTCCTCATGTTGCTCTCAAAGTGCACCAGATTGATGCTTTTAACTTCAATATTTAAAAAAAAATCTTCCCGGGGGAGCATGCCTCCCGGACCCCCCTAGAGGAGGT
>NW_011343292.1:43889-52675 GCF_000735185.1 Notothenia coriiceps | reverse complement strand
CGAAGGTGTCTCCTGTAAAAAAATACCTCGAAAAGAGTTCCGTGAAGTCTAATAAGTAAACGATAGCCCTACAATTCTCGTAAGGTACCTATATTGTTGTTTCACATAGAGCTCGGCCAAAGAGTTTGATGGATGGGGTGGAAAATTACCGAGTATACTTGGACTTTACTCGTCTTATACCCGGGGAAATTACATTCAATAGCATAGTATGACATAGCCCTTCTTTTCCTTTTAGTAATTCTATTGTCTCGCGAATCTCGATATAAAATCGTCCGAAACTTTACAAGGACTACCCTTGTCACCCTACCAAGTGTTTTTTCGACAATCAATTACCCCTATAATGTCGTTTTGAGAAACGTCTTTCTTTTTTGGTGGTAGCCTATTGTCCGGAAAAGTGTACTTTTGGAAAATAAAAGTTATACTTATAGTGAGTAGTCACCTCGAAGAGAATGGTGTAAACCTTTGTGGTTAATATGCGTGAAGTCTCTTATTACTAGATTAAATTTACTCCAGTCAGGAAAATTGTGTGTGTGTGTGCGTGGTGTGTGTGTGTGTTGTGTGTGTGTGTGTGTGTGTGTGTGTGTGTGTGGTGTGTGTGTTGTGTGTTGTGTGTGTGTGTGTGTGTGTGTCGGTGTGTGTGTGTGTGTGTGTGTGTGTGTGTGTGTGTGTGTGTGTGTGTGTGGTGTGTGGTGTGTGTGTGTGTGTGTGTGTGTGTGTGTGTGTGTTCGACATCTAACCGTGGTTATGAGGGTGTAGCGAGCTAAAATTATCATAATCGTCTCTGTGTGACGCAAACTCGGAAATCCGTCTCGTCGCCGACAGACAAATGTACAATTACTGGACTACTGAGCGTTGTCTGTTGACTCTAGGTCAATCCTACCGTAGTGCACTCCTTCTCCTCCCCTTATACATCGCTCCGTTCTCCTTCCCGCCCTCTTCACTAATTCCCTTCGTACCTCCCTCCTTTATTACTCTTTTTCCCGTTGTGACTTAAATTTAAAAGATAAACGAAAAGATTTCAGACAAAGACTAAAATCTGCGCGTCTCGTCCAGCCGAAGGCTCGTAAATCTCCTCACAGCCACCTCAAACAATTATAAGAACGCGGGTGCATTCAATCAAATCTCTGCAGACACTGATTTCCTACTAGAAGTCAAATTACCTTGACCCTAAGTATATGTAAACTTCTGTAGTGATCTCCCTTTTATTGCCATGTAGAAAAAGTAAAAAATTTACTCCAAAGGAGGGGGTCTTTGTCCTCGCCCCACTTAGTTTTTGGCACCGTCTCTAATCTCTATTACTGGGTGTGAACCCTGCTTTTAATGCCAGAGCCTATATTGGCATCCCATAAAATGGTGGTCCGTCGATAATACGTCTCGGTATTGTGATTTGGGATTTCTCTTCATTTGTACAAATACCGCCCGTGAGTGTAATGATGTTTTTCACTGAATCCATTCGTAAAAAGATTTTGTCTTCTGTTGTTACACACTTTGTACTCATTTGTTTATGTTTCGTACGTAGGTCTGTTTCGTGGAAACAATTAAGTGATTATAACAGCCTCTACATCACACGTCGTCGCCCGTGTGTCTGTAGTTGTCACCCGAACTCGGGGACGGGGAAAAAGAAGTAGGTCTCTTTCACCGGAACATACTTATTTTATGCATACGATGACGACAAACGCGTTGTCAAAGGCGAAAGGTTTATATATAACTAACTACTCGTTTTATTTTGTATAGTCCAGCCCTCTGACATCTGCGACACTCAAGGGCTACGAGCGAGATAGTAGGGGGGAGGGAGCGGGAGGAGTGCCTTTTTTTTCTTTTTTGCGCAGAGCGCGTTTCGTCACGCCTAGTGCCGTCAGGAAGCCTGTCTGTGTCCATCCGTCGTGGAGGGTGACGCGGAAGTCTGTCTGTCCATCCCGTGCGGTGGAGGATCGAAATGTCAGTGAAGTCTGTCTGTCCATTCGTTCGTGGAGGTGGTAATGTAGGTAGTCTGTCTGTCCATCGTGGAGGGGAAAATGTCAGGGAAGTCTGTCTCGTCCATCGTCGTGGAGGGTGAAAATGTCAGGGAAGTCTTGTCGTGCGTCCATCCGTCGGTCGGAGGGTGAAATGTCAGGGAAGTCTGCTGTCCATCGTCGGTGAGGGTGGAATGTCAGTCGAAGTCTTGTCTGTCCATCCTCGTGGAAGGTGCGAAATGTCAGCGGAAGTTGTCTGTTCCATGCGTCGTGAAGGGTGGCATGATGCAGTCGAAGTCTCTCTGGCCATCGTGTGGAGCGGTGGCAAATGTCAGGGAAGTCTGTCTGTCCACGCTGGAAGGTGGAAATTGTCAGGGTAGTCTCTCGTCCATCGGTGGGGAGGGGGAGCAATGTCAGGAAGTCTGTCTGTCGCATCGTCGTGGAGGGTGAAATGTCAGGGAAGTCTGTCTGTCCATCGTCGTGGAGCGGCTTTTTTTTTTTTTTTGAAATGTCAGGGGAAGTCTGTCTGCTCCATCGTCGTGGAGGTCGAATGTCAGGGTAGTCTGTCTGTCGCATCGTGGAGGGGAGAATGTCAGGAAGTCTGTCTGTGCCATGTGGGAGGGTGAGATGTCAGGGAAGAGTCTAGGTTCTGTCCATCGTGCGAGGGTGGAATTGTCAGGGAAGTCTGTCTCGTCCATCGTCGTGGAGTGTGAAATGTCAGGGAAGTCTGTCTGTCCATGTCGTGGAGGGTGGGTAAAAAGCACGACCAATCATCTGAGCCGGTCCGGCTAAAATAACTGGATGGCCTACCTGCCTGTCAGCCTTTCATCTGTGCACAAACTTATCTCGTGCCCTCATTGGTCATGTGCGTGTTCGTGTGTGTTGGAGGACGGGCTCTGTAAGGAAGTAGCAGATTTCTTCCGGCTGTGCATTTTCAAATTCTAGCGCACTCAAACTGGTTTCTCTAAAATGACCTACCCCACCTTTAAGTGTCTCTTCTGGGATATGTCTCCATGCTTTAATGTTCAAAAAGCTCTTAATTGTTCTCATACTGCCTGTGCTGCAGCACCTCTTTTCAACCTCTGTCTGAAATCAGAGTCCAGTCTGCTCTGATTGGTTAGCTGGCCGACTCTGTTGTGATTGGTCAACCACTTAGATATTTCCCGTCCCTTAGCCTATCACGTACAATGTGTTGGAGCGCTAGCCAATAGACGCGCGAGTGTTACATAGTGATGCCATTATGTGACCATTTGCAACATAAGGACAGATATTAAGACACGATACCAGGAAACAGACAAAGGCACAATGTGGGGGTTTCTGTGTTCAATTGATCCTTAATTATAGTTTCCTTCATGTCTCTTTCCCTCCAGGGCAACCTGCCGAAATACTCCCACAATGCCCTGGTGGTGCAGGCGATGAAGACCAACCTGACGGACCCCGACATGCACGTGCTGTTCTTCGACGTGGAGGCGGTGATCATCCAGCTGCTGACGGAGGAGGCGCAGAGACCCAGCCCCACCCTGGTGTCTCCAGAGACGCTGCAGAAGAGCCAGGCCGGGGCCGACAAGGGGGGGTCCTTCCTGGCCAACAAGATCTTCAAACAGGTCAGTCAACGCAGAAGGGGAAAAAGCAGAAAATCTGTTCTTAACATTAAAATGAGTTTTGTTGCTTTCTTTTCTCATTTTTTGTGTTTTTCGTTCTGTATAAATAGTCTGTGAAACTGTAGTCTCATTGGTTATATGCTTATACTTTGCTTTCCTTTGCTAAATGATAGCACGTTGCAACTTTAAGTTGTAACGTAAAACCTTGGTTATGCACTTTAGAATAAATATATAGTAGTACAAAAAATCTGCATGTTTTAAAACGGAAATTAAAGGTTTTAAAGCTTAATTGTTTCAAAATATAATGTGATAGCATTTATCGCAACTTCAAGCCACTTTTAATACTATTCCAATTTTCAGTACTGTAAAAAGTTCAACTTGTGTGAACCCATCTTAGTTTTGAACTGGAAATTAAAGGTTTTAAAGCTTAATATTATGTCTCTCTGTTGAAATTAACCTGTCTCCTGTTCATATCAGGTGAAGGAAACGATGAAGGAGACCATCAAGGAGCACCTGCTGGACGAAGACGAGGAGGAAGAGGAGGAGATGAGGAGGCGGGAGGAGAAGTCCAAGTCTCTCAGCCTGCTGGAGTACAACCTGACGATGGACACGGCCAAACTGTTCATGTCCTGCCTGCACGCCTGGGGTCTGAACGAGAAGCTGGACGGCATCTGCCTGGAGCGGCTGGGCATGCTCAGACCGCACTGCCCCATCTCCTTCGGCCTGATCTCCAGAGGAGGTCACATGTCCCTCATGCTGCCCACCTTCAAGGTACTGAGGGGTCTCACCTGGGTGCTGTGTGTGTCACTCTCTAATCAGACGGAAACTGACCTATGACAGAAAATGGAAAAACAATCCTGTATGAGCCTCATAACTATGACAAGATGCCAAAGTAGAAATATATATGTTGGAACATTTTTAAATAACTAGCAAGTTATATAAAACAAATATATTAAATGTAGCATATAACAATATCAATAACATTACATTTCATTTTATCCAAAGCGACTTACAATAAGTGCATTCGACCAAGAAGATACAAACTAAATAACAATTCAGATTGTGTTATATATCTTCCCATTATCGTCAGAAACAGATTTATTCATCCCGGGGAAAAGGCCCCATGTCATGGCCATTTCTACTGATCATAATTCCATTGTTGAGTTATACTAAAATATATTTCCAAACTCACACTGGTTTTCTCAAACAGCATCTCTGTATAGTATGTGTATTCACTCTCTGTCCTAAAGGACTTGTTGGAGCTCCTGCCCCCCCTCCCTGTGAGCCCAGTGGCCGTCAGCGAGACAGCGAGACACAGCGAAACCCAGCCCGAAACACACACACACCCGCAGCCTGGCTGGGAGTTTGTGTGTGTGCTCAGACTGAGTTCCGCGGTGTCTCTCAGTCTCACCGACCCCACACCAGTGAGCCAGCTCACAGTGTCCCGCTCCTCGCAGCAGCGAGCCTCGCAACGTCCCGCCGAGCGTGTGTGAGGAAGTCCGCGGATTGGTCCAAACGTAACGGCTACAAATGGACCAATCTGCGGAGCTGTTACGTTACTTTACGTCGCTATACCCAAAATACGTCACTATACCCAAGAAGTAAACAATGGAAAAAGAGAAATGTCCAACGAGGCGTTCTGGGGCAGCATAGACAGGTCTTCTCTGTGTTAGAGTTTTACTCCCTACAGGGTGTACTTTGAGGGTTTGTGACCGTTTACATGCAGAAAAAGCTACATAACACACAAGGGGACGGGTAATAACCAGAAAAGCATGACATGGGCCCTTTTTAAAAAGACCGGTGTCAGTCTATTGTTTCAAAGAGCCTCCCTCCATATAAAGATCATATCTTACTTATTATCCCGAAGCAAAGATAAGAAAACTTTGCACTCTTTGTCGTCTCAGTTCTGTGCAATGAGAAGGAAGTAGAATCCAGTCTCAACCTAAGTGATAGTCTTCTGCAACATTATGGAGCAGAACGTTTTCACCAGTGAATAAAGACAACATAGATCATGTTTCAAATGAAGTATAAAAAATGTTTTCACTCTTCTAATATCGTTGAGATGAGAGCAGAAGGCAAACACAGTCCAGACAGACTCTGAGCAACACACACAAGTATCAAACACACACTCCTGTTGACCCTTCGTAGCACTTCCCTGGTTCATCCGTCTGCCTCTGTTTCCCAGGAGTCTCTGCTGCGACAGTTGTCCCTGGCGACGGGTCTGAAGCTGACTCTGACGGACATCGTGGGGAAGGGGACGTACGGCGTGTCGAGAGCCGTCACCACGCAGCACCTGCTGTCCGTCATCTCTCTGGCCAACACTCTGATGGGCATGACCAACGCCACCTTTGTGGGAGAACACATGAAGAAAGCCCCCGTCAGGTAACTATTTCCGTTGACTCCGTTAAAAGCAAACTCAAAACACATCTCTTCGCATCTGTCTTCCTTGTCAACTCATTTCCATCACCTAGTTTCGGCTCATCATACTTTTATCCCATGGCAATACTAATGTCGAGGTATAAGGTTGTATAATGTTTTTTTAATTGTTATGCTATGACGTTTAATTCATCACACACACACACACACACACACACACACACACACACACACACACACACACACACACACACACACACACACACACACACACACAGGCTGATTGTTTAGTCTGTCTGAGCTCTCATTGTGCTGTGAAAGATTTAACATGGAGGTCCTGCTGCTGTAACACCGACACAACATTTCATTATTTCGTCAATCCTTCACAGCATACCTGCAGGGAGGGCGAGAGAGAGAGAGAGAAAGAGAGAAACACAGAGAGAAACACAGAGAGAGATGTGTAAAGAAACACCGGGTGGACTGGTTGTTTTGTTCAGCTTATTCTACTCGTGTTATTTTGTTATCTTTGTGTTTAATCATCTTCACTTAATAAGGTAACATTAGAACATCTGAAATAGTCTTTCACTGTTTTCAATATCCTCTTATACCTTTAATTTACTTGAGATGAAAATAAATGATGCCTCTCAGTGGAGTGTTTTCCTATGTTAGTGAGTAGCTAGCCTGACATAGCACAACCAAGTCGCTAATTGCAATTAATACAATTAGGAACCAATCCGTTATATTTCTTTTTTCAAAGGACTAAGACCATAAGGCCTCTTGAAGCAATTGGACATATCTAAAAACAAATAGAGTTGTACAAGAATGAGTTAGCATTATGCCAAGTCAACGTTTTTGAGCATGCTTTTGGTTTGACGCCTGCAATTATTCTAAAATCCAATCGAAAAATCTCATTGCTCTTTGTTGTGCAAGCTCTGGATTCAGGGTCTGCCTGCAAAAGTACTTTAAAGTTATATTAATCACCCGACATTGAAGACCTTTGTTAATTATGCCTAGATAGGGTGTCCGCGGGGTCTTAAAAGTTGATAAATCAATTTAGCGAAAATGAAGGCTATTAAAAAGTATTAACGGCATTTTCCAAGGTATTACATTTTGTAGCTTGTTTTCAATAAGTATATAAATTGTCCAAAGAGGTTGTATTCTACAGTCTGCCTGAATGTAATCACTGCGTAGGTGTGTAGTGTGATTCTGTGTAGTTTATTTATGGCATCCCGTTGGGTTTGACGTCATCTGAACAGGACATCGCACGCTCACTGCTTGATAGCACGCGAAGGTCCATTTACGCCGGTTGTTAAACAACATCGTTATGGGGAAATGCAAGTCTGCGTCCAAATGGTTGGAAGATAAGGAGGAAGGCAATCAATACCGTATATAGTAAATGTGAGGTCGCCAAGGTAACCGGTTAGAACTCAAAGTGGCGATGAGGTCTTAAAAGGTATTACATTTGACTTCAGGATTCCTGCATATACCCTGCTGGACCTAAAAGAGGGCTGCATTTTCCCCTAAATGTAAAGTATCTTAACGCCCATCGGCTTCCGTGAAAATACCAAATGCCACGAATTCGCTTTATACCTCATTCCCATCAACCCATTGACTTTGTTTATCATTTAGCCACGCAATGATTGAAGGCTTGTTACCTGATGAAACTCTTGCTTCTCAAGACAATAAGAATCGCGCAACCTTGACGTTTCCTATTTTAAAAAGTGACACTCAACACCAACTTTGTTGAGATCTTTCATCATATTTGACTGTCTCGTTAATAAGTCAGAAATGATGAGAAAAATACAAGTTGCAAACAAATCTGATAAAGCAGACTGAGCTGATATCCAAGAAAGAAATGGGACCAGAAACAAAGAGGCCAGGAAAACTTTAAAAGCTGTTCATTACTTCCTCAGAAGAACTTCTCCTCTTTCCAAATCAGCGCAGGTGATGGAGCAGCTACAGATGGAGAAAGACTTCCTAATAAAACTCAAACCGGTCTTCTCTATAGCCGTCCAAACCCTAGCTCTCAATATTTGAACGTGTTTGGGGTTTTGGCTTTTTCATGTTCCCCATCTCACATTTATGACGGCAGGAAAGTTTCTTCCCCTCTATGCTGGAGTTTGAAAAGAAACGCTCCTGAACTCTTAGTGTTTTAGTATTTCATCAGAACACGACAGCACTCCCTCCCCCAGCTCTGACTGAGGCTTGAGTTATTCGTGAAGCCCCTGAAGTCCTGCTGTTGATGAAACTAAAACATCAGAAGTCCAACTCGAAAAATTCAGCTACCTGTCGACATCTATTGAAGCTACTTCTTCAACAAGTCATACAAAGCTCTTTTTTCCTAAGTATATTATTAAAAGCATTTCCGCTCAATGTCCAATCACACCTGAGGCACATTTCAACGCTTAGTACTGATTTTTAAAGAGGGTTTTGATGGGAATTTAATCAACTATGGTTTATTTATTTTATACTAAGATGAGATGAATTATTTAATAACAGCCCCCCAAAAACATTCCAGCTTGTACACCTTTATGAGATGCACATACTAAGGGTTTTATGCATGTAAATGTTCTGCAAAAGCTAAAATCCCTGTGTCTCCCCCCCCCCTCATTGGATCCTTGTTTTACCTCTGCGTAACATAGTGAATCACTATGTTACATGTGTGCGATCTATTGGGCCAGCCGCTCCAACATATTGTCCGTGGTTTGTCTAAGGGGCGAGGACATCTGCTAAAGCGGTTTGACCAATCACACAGAGTCCGGCTCCAGCTAACCAATCAGAGCAGACTGGCTCTGGTTCGGACGAGGGTGAAAAGAGCGTGCTGCAGCACAGGCAGAATGAGAAGGCACTACATTCT
>NW_011343292.1:36920-37382 GCF_000735185.1 Notothenia coriiceps | reverse complement strand
AAAAAAATTAAAATGTGTCGTAAAACCGTAAAAACTCGCACCAACACCAAGACGGCCGTGACGTTGGCACATTTCACTTCTTTCTTTCAGAATGAGGCGAAAAGTATGAAAAGAGGTGAAAATCACTCCAAGTCTGGGCATGTTGAGAGCTGTACATACACACAAGGGGAGTTAGTCGGTTCCGTAAGAGCCAGCATGCGGGACCGGGATTCTGGGATTTGTAGTCTTTAGTTACGTATTTTTCACAGTCTTATATTTCAACAGTTTTACGACAAACTGTGATTTTTTTGACATGGAAATTATTTTTTAAGATTGACAAACATCATATGTGTAATTCATGGCACAATTCAAACGGGATGGACAGATACGTTTTCTCTCCCCATTGACTTCAATACATAATTTTTCCGAAATAAGGTCCCAAGTAGATGGGCGGGACTTCGCCTCTCTATCAGTGAGCTTAAA
>NW_011343292.1:36460-36704 GCF_000735185.1 Notothenia coriiceps | reverse complement strand
ATACATTTTTTTTTTTAATTATTATTTTTTTTAATTTGGAACCAAATTGCAACTAATCTATACCTACTGTCACTTTTCACATTGAACATGTGCTCTTTTATTAAATAAACTAAACACTTTCATTTTAAGTTTTGAGTTTAGTATTTTGGACCCTAAGAAACACTGATGCATTAATCAATAACAATAATCCACAGCTGCTCTCTCTGCTCCTGAGGATTTAAAAAATATATATACCCCCCCCCCC
>NW_011343292.1:33449-36433 GCF_000735185.1 Notothenia coriiceps | reverse complement strand
CCCCAAAGCAGTAAACCTAGGGGAAACACTGGGATCGATGTAAGTATAGTGACAATTCCCCATTTTATAAACATCTCTTTTCTTATTGTCACTATTTTGTTAAGTAATAATGCCCCTATACTAAGCTCTAATGGCGTGGCTCCATATCTTCCTGACACTGTTGGATGGACTTCAGAGAGGCTGAATGTACACTAACGCTCATCCCAGATAGAGGAATCACATCTCCTACGTATTTATGTTGCAGCTTTACTGTGTGTTATGAGAGTGTGTGGCTACTCTTGGTGCTTTGGGTTATGCCTTTTCTGACTGCTGCTTCCTTGCCTCCCTGGATAAAGGCAGCATGTATAGCGAGGGATAACAGAAATCTCTTAAGTGCGTCTTTGCAGCCTGTCTATATCTTTGTCGCCAGTGGAGGAGTCAGGAAGACTTTTTAGAGGTTAAATCTCATCTCTCCGCAGAATATTGCAAACGCATTAGCATATAAATGTGCTCCTTGTGAGATGCATGTTTAATACAGAGGAGATTTAAAAGTATAATCATACACAAAGTGATGATGTGGCAGTGAATGGGACAAACACAAGACAGGGGGGGGGTGCTGATGAGAATTACCACCCGCTCTTTGTGTGTGTGTGTGTGTGTGTGTGTGTGTGTGTGTGTGTGTGTGTGTGTGTGTGTGTGTGTGTGTGTGTGTGTGTGTGTGTGTGTGTGTGTGTGTGTGTGTGTGTGTGTGTGTGTGTGTGTGTGTGTGTGTGTGTGTGTGTGTGTGTGTGTGTGTGTGTGTATGACAGAACAATCAGCGGTGGCCTTAACAGGAGAAATATACACACCACAGCTAACCTGCAATCTCCCCCCTGCTCCTTTCCACTGTCCTCCCTCATCATCCACACCCCCCCCCCTTTTTTTTTTNTCTCCCTTCAGAAACCAAAGCAGAGAGACTGGCACCCCCCTGATGGCTTCATCCTGGGCCTGTGGACTCTAATCCTCCTGGTGTTTTTCAAGACGTACGGCATGAAGCACCTCAAACACATCTTCTGAGTCCTCAGCATTCACACCGCTGGATATCAGAGGACACAAAGCTGCAGATATGGAGCTTTCGCTGAAGGGATATTAGAGGAAAAGTTGCGGGGTGTGACAGGCTTATTTTTCCTGTAAAGTGGAAAGGGATGTTTAGCACGACAAATGCTTTCCCAGGAACTGTGTGTTGCAGCCGGTGCCCCCTTTTTTTGTTTTCTTTTGGGTGATTTCTTTCCGTTGATGAAATGTAAGCATGTGTGTGTTTTTCCAAATGTGACAAGGGACAAATACTTCAAAGTCATGCATTGGATTTGCAGTTCCTCAATACCACGGACATTTTACATGTTGTAGGTGTTTTTCTTGGATTTGTATTTATTTATTTTGGTGTGGAAAGTGTCTGTTTTGTCGAGCCATTCCATTGTTAGTCGGTACAAAAAATGCACTGAATTTAGTCTGCAGATAATTTAATGTATTTCTGAAAGCGCGCTGCTCTACATATTTCAGTAGCGGCGGCAACCTTTATTGTTTAAGTGCTACTCAGAGTGTCTGCTCGGTCAGGAGAAGGAAAGTGTGTGATGAGGGCGGCTGATTGGCTGTGAGTGGGCTGTGAAGAGATTACTATTTAATGTCTCTTGTCTATATACATTACACCCCTTGACTGTCATATCACGCTCGTGAAGGATAACAATCGCACGTAATCCCATCTCGCCCGATGGACCCATCCACTTTCCCATTCACCAAATTGCCCTCCCTGTGGAAACATCCATTAGCTCCCCAGCTGGGTAGTACTCCGCTGATTGTATTCTGGATGATGGACGGCTATTTCTCCGGCCATTCCACGCCCGGCGCTACAGCAGCGATAAGTGAGTGATAACCTAGTAAGCGGCCGGCCGTCCTAAATGAATCTCCTCGGTGCTGTTTACCTCCTTTTGCCCCTCTCTTCCCCTGCATGTGTAACTCCTCTGCATTAGGCTCATTGTTGGAGGGAGTGAATGATTCTCAAAGCATACGGATTGAACCTGCGGTAGTTTGTCTTTGCCCCTCGGTGCGAGGATCATCCACTGCAACTGTGCTCTGCAGCTGAAGCAGAAAATAGATGGGATTGGAAATGAAACCATATGTATCAGAGGGCAGCTGCTGCGTCAGCCACCTAATACCTTTTCTTATGCATTATGTATGCAATGCTTATTTCTTCTTCTTCCTCTCCGTGTATAATTTCCTGTAATCTCATTCTGCCTGGTCCCCTTTCCTAGAGAGCAAGATCATTTTCGTAGCCTGATTAAAGATGAAACACTAAATTAAATGAATGCTTTTGTTGTTGTTTTCCTTCCATTATTAATCTTTATAGAAACACATGATCTGATTCAACTGTTAACTGTAAGTTTGAGAAACCGGCTCGAGATACACTTTTTTTATATTCCATGGAAAGCTCTTAACATCCCGATAGCAATGAATATCTGAAGTGTTTTGACAATAAATCCATACATAAATGTCATCTGTGGAAGAAGCCGTAGCGCTGTAAAAAGCACGACCAATCATCTGAGCCGGGCCGGCTAAAATAACTGGATGGCCTACCTGCCTGTCAGCCTTCTCTGTGCACAAACTTATCTCGGGCCCTCATTGGTCATGTGCGCGTTCGTGTGTGTTGGAGGAGGGGCTCTGTAAGGAAGTGGCAGATTTTTTCCAGCTGTGTATTTTCAAATTCTAGCGCACTCGAGCTGGTTTCTCCAAAATGACCTACCCCACTTTTAAGCAGTGATGCAAATTAGTCGCTTTTCGGCGCCTCCCGCTTTTTTAACGCTGATTTGGGTGACTTGTGTAATTCGCGGAGAACCGAAGAGTTTTCGTTTTGGGGAGGGGGAGGGTCCGTCCGCCCGTCCGTCCGTCCGACTAACGGACAACTTTTCACTTCAAAAAAGAAGAAGAAATCTAGACCGCAAAATAATTAAATAAGCGAGTGCCTGTTTTTC
>NW_011343292.1:23582-33384 GCF_000735185.1 Notothenia coriiceps | reverse complement strand
GCCCAGACTTGGAGTGATTTTCACCTCTTTTCATACTTTTCGCCTCATTCTGAAAGAAAGAAGTGATATGTGCCAACGTCACGGCCGTCTTGGTGTTGGTGCGAGTTTTTACGGTTTTACGACACATTTTAATTTTTTTTAAATTGACAAACATCATATGTGTAATTTGTGGCACAATTCTAACGGGATCAAAAGATACGTTTTCTCTCCCCATTGACTTCAATACATACTTTTCCCGAAATAAGGTCCCATGGAGGTCCCCCGGAAAGGGAGGGACTTCGCCTCTCTATTTGGCTTTACAGCATATGTAATGTATGGTTCAGTGTCACAGCGCTCCTATAGGCAGCATTCAGCAGTCTGGGCTACTTTTCTGAAGAGTCGGGAAACAAACCATCACAGAGCTAAAAGGGTAGTGAATATTGTTCTGATCGATGTTTCAGTATAACAGAGTATAAAACACGTTCAAATAACCTCTGCCATTAAAGTCTGGTGTTATTTGTCCTCTACTTATTCTCTTAATTAAGAGCATTTTAAATCAGAATTGTGACAAGCTTTGGGCGATGTTATTTGTGGGAAAGGTTGTGTAGCTACTTCAGTTCAGACGACATTTTTAAAAAGTTGAAAAGCCTGTGGTTAAATGAAAAAATAGCTTTTGGGGAAATTATGTAATAATGATTTGTCTAAAAAATAACTGATAGTATTTTTTTTTGTGACAAACAAATAAGAAATAAAGAAATCCCCATGATAACAAGCCAGATAATCTCCACGAGAGCCAGAAATAGGACTTACACAAATAATGTTGACCTAAAAAAAAATCTGAAATTGCGTCTGAATGGCACTGCATATCGTTTAGTGACTTAATTGCCGTGCAGACAGAATCGTTTTTATCTAATTTCTGATGACTGATGGCATTTGGCTGTTGAAACCGTCTAATTGCTCTGCAGTTTAGAGGTGAATTGACCTGTACAACTCAAGTAGACATTTCTGCTGACTTACACTTTTTCTATGAGAGGTTGAAAACTGCTGAATTGGCATATGTGCAGTGGACAGCACTGGTGCATTAAAGAGACTGGCATATACTGAAGTGTTAAATATGTTCAGCACTGAAATCACCACCCACTGAGCACCAAATGCCAGTAAAATGTGTTTCTGGCGCCTGAAATGCTCCCAGAACTCTCTGAGACTGTAACATTGAACACTTATATTCAGTTTCCTGTTTGTCTCCTTTCTGAGAGACAGCCAGTCAGTTTGAAGCAAAAACAACGTCTTTTTAATGTCTGACTGTAACGCTCCTGCTACACGAAGAACATTTCTCTCGTTAGCTAATGGAGAGGCAGTGATGGTGAACTTGACCCGGTGCATAAAACAGCGAGTCTTAAATAACACATCGCAGCTGATTTTATTCATGAAATATCATTTATAGCAAGCATCATTATGTTTTTCCTTAGAATAATGAATATGAACTACTCAGGCTGGTGGAAATTATTGTAATTTCTCATTACTTTTACGGCTCCTGGTAAGGGAGGCGAAGAGTGAGTTTCAGTGAGTGTAGTCCTGCCTCTGGGTGCCTTTAAAGCTCCTCTCAAGGCTGTCTTTTCACTACAAACTACACGAGGACGCAACAGCGCTGCCAATTCCAGACATGGACAGACTGGGACAGGAGTAAAATTGGATTACGGCAGACTTGAAATTTATTTAACAGCTCAATCAAGAAAGAAATCAATAACGCTCCACTGCCATCCAGAATGCTAAAGCGCAAACGGTGAGTGATCAGAGCTGCATTCAGGGTGAAGACTTTCTGCTTCCATTCATGTTTTACTGGCAAACAACGAACAGCAATAATCATATTTCAAACAAAATCAGAGTTTAAAAACAGGACTGGTGTTATATTGTGATTTTGAGAGGAGCTGTAGGATATTAGATTAGATAAAAATAGATTTTTTTACCCAACATTTGGACATTTTCTTGTTACAGCACATGTAGAAACGCCATTGAGTCCAATCAAGGAGGGAATTTGGAGATTAAAGGTCTCATGTCATGCTTTTCCAGTTATTACCCGTCCCCTTGTGTGTTATGAAGGTTTTTAAGCATGTAAACGGTCTGCAGAGTAACAAACCCTCAAAGTACACCCTGTAGTGAGTAAAACTAACACAGAACAGACGTGTCTATGCTGCCCCAGAACGCCTCGTTGGACATTTCTCTTTTTCTTCCTGGGTACAGCGACGTGCCCATACCGAAATGGACCAATTGGTAAAAATGTACCAATCCGTGGAGCCGTTACGTTACGTCTTCCTCTCACACACACAGTCAATCTTTTCTCAGCTGCAGCTCCGCCGATTTCTCCTCCCTGACACGGCGGGACGCGGCGAGGCTGCGAGTCGGTGTGTGAGCACACACACACAAACTCCCAGCCAGGCTGCGAGTCGGTGTGTGAGCACACACACACAAACTCCCAGCCAGGCTGCGTGTCGGTGTGTGTGTGTGTGTGTGTGTGTGTGTGTGTGTGTGTGTGTGTGTGTGTGTGTGTGTGTGTGTGTGTGTGTGTGTGTGTGTGTGTGTGTGTGTGTGTGTGTGTGTGTGTGTGTGTGTGTGTGTGTGTGGTAGGCAGATGGTGACGGCTGGTTAAAACGTCCCCTACAGTGAACCAGAGCAGGTTTCTCTCTGCGAAGAAAGACTCCAAACTTGCTTTCATCTTCACAGAGTGCACTTCTCCTTTCTCTCCATTTCTATTTTCGTTTTGTTCCGTTTCTATAGATGATTCATCCACCTCTCTTTTGTTGTAACAGTTTAAATCCGCCGCTTCCTGCGGTTCCCTCAATATTTTCCGTTTAAGTTTTTTTTTTAGGGTGAGTTATTTATTATCCAAATTGAGGGTGTAAGGACAAAAGGAGTCATGTGCTGTGCAGACTGCAAAGCCCCTTGGGGATAGTTGTGATTTTTTATTTGGCTTGTACAGTAGGAATAAAATTGACTTGACCTCTTAAAAAATGTATTAATCGAGGGGCTACAAGGCTGAGAACAAAACCGGGAGTTATTTTAGAGCTAAACTCAACGCTGTGTTTCCTTGTGAAGACTTTTTTAGTATGAATCTTTTAACTTGTAAATCCGCTTTGGATCTGACTCCACGAAAGGTTGGAGCCTTTACACACACACGATGTGGAGCAGCAGAACATCTCTCTATCGCTCCTGACCCGGGGAACGGCAGCTTGCTCCTGTGATGTTTCAGTTTTTTTTTTCCTGTAACTCTCTGTGGGTTTTATTGCCGGTGGGCTGCATTATCAAACCCCCGCCTCTCCTCCCTCCCTCCTCCTCCCCCCCGCAGGGCCCTGGGGGTGTGTGAGGCCAGCCCCCCTTCCCTTTTGGTAGTTACCTTGGTTTGATGCTGGGCCCTGTAGCAGCCGGGTTGGAGGGCTGAGGGGGGGCGGTCAGCGTCCTGCGAGGAGTCCTCCGGGGTTCCTCCCTGGTCTGGGAGGCCTGGAGCGGATCACAAAAAGGAGGCATGAAATATTAAATGGGCAGGGCAGGGATAGAGGTCTGCCCAACAACACACACACACAAATATAAAGAAACACACCAACAGCCAACGCGGACATACATACGAAAACCATGAGCTCACACTAAACACCCAGTTTTTTCCCTCAACCAACTGCTTGAATTTTCTTGATGTGTGGTGCATGTGTGTGAGAGTGTGAATTGTAGGTGTGTTGTTGTTGTGTGGGTGTGTTGTGTGTGGTGTGTGTGTGTGTGTGTGGTGTGTGTGTGTTGTGTGTGTGTGTGTGTGTGTGTGTGTGTGTGTGTGTGTGTGTGTGTGTGTGTGTGTGTGTGTGTGTGTGTGTGTGTGTGTGTGTGTGGTGTGTGGTGTTGTACCTGTGTGTACTGTGTGTACGTGTATGTTTTTCTCAGGCTCCACCTATTGGATTTTTTGGGGTGGAGGAACGTGACTGTGGGACTTGTCAACTTCCAGAGACACACAAACACTTCAATACAACATCGATGGAATGATCATTAAGGGTTTTGCCAGGCAACAAAACCTGCGCAGGTAGCTCTACAATTACAGTTAAAAACGCAAAAGTATATTGTGGTCTGATATCTTGTTAAAGTAAACCACTCCTATTGTTTTCTCACTGCTCCATGTGTTTGTGTCACTTGTATTTCAGATCAGAGTTTGTGATTTCTTTTTTATTTCTAGCTTCATTTTCAGATGTAGTGGCCTTTCCATTCTGCCTNGTGAATAAAAATGATATTTATGAGTGTTAAACAAACTCAGACAAGAGCAGAGAATACTGGACATGTGTGAAATTGCTGCTGTTCCGTAGCAGTCTGTTTGTATTCTCTGCTCTTGTCTGAGTTTGTTTAACACTCATAAATATCATTTTTATTCACATTCACATGGCTTTTCTGCTCTCTGGTAAACTAATGATAATGATATTCCAACTGCCCAGTTAAATCAAATCTATTATTTGGCATTCAGTGACATGCTTTTTAAATGATATAACACAGAATATTAGTCAACATTAATATTCAGGGAAGAAAATAAGTCTACTTTTTTTGATGGGGGGCGGTAAGAGACCTGGATAATGGACAGGGGGGCGCTGGCCCAAAAAAGGTTGAGAACCCCTGATTTAAATGAATCTGGCCCAAGCGAAACAACAAGGATGCATGTAGCTATAGCAGCATTTGGCGAAGCAGAGCATGTGAGGCAGGTCCAGCAAAACACTTTTTGAGGTAGAGCAAAACAGCAGGGTCTCTGTGAGCGCTAGTACTCGGATAATTGGCAGTAGGTTTTAAAAACACACAATAATAGACAGAATTAATATTAAAAAGACGAACACTTTGCAGATTCACCCGTGATGCAACCAACGCTACTGCTAACATATGTGCGCCAGTGACCAGGGTTGCGATCGAATTGTCAAAAGAACAGCTCCTATCGTCTTTTCCTAACCACTATTCCTTGGCCTCTGTGTGAAACGTCACAGGATTAAGGAGTAGTGATTAGGAGAATTCAAAAGGACTCAGGAAAGGACGAACGGGCTTCAAGAGAATCCGAAGAATAAAGAAGAATCCGACTGCACTTGCACTATCCGACATATTCGTGATGAATGAAGTGGAGCTTATTAATGTGCGTGTTGGGAAACTACAGTTTTCTGTNCGGATTTGCAAAACTTCAGAATTTGATTTGACCGCCATTCAAATGACAGTGTTGTTTTCCCCCAAAAGTGGGCGGGGCCGTAATTTTTGCCCGGAAGTGACGTAGGTGTTACTCTCATCTATAGACTAACGGCCCCTAAACACGGCGGCGTGCGTTGCCGCTTCAACGCTTCTGCCCATTCACTTTGAATGGGGTGACGTCACGATTCGCCAAACTGCATTGTGGGAGCAAAACGTAGCTTCTCTCGCGGTGCTCGCTGCAAAAGTAGAGCAATGTTCTACTTTTGACGCCTCTACGGAGGCGTCAGCCAATCGAATCATATGCCAGTACAAGCTCTAGCCAATCAAACGGCATGCTTGTGTGTCTGGGGCGGGAGATTCATGGGATTGGTTGTTGGTCGAGTTTCAGCCCCCCCCGCCGGCAAGCGGCAACGCACGCCGCCGTGTGTAGGCTCCGTAATAGATATTATATCAACTACAAACATCCTGGAGGCATCCTTTTAGATGATGGTGCCAATGCTTTAATTATGTCATGTGGGTTTTTAGACTCCTAAATAATACTGTTCTCGTCAACATTCATATTTAATTGAGACTGCAAAACTCTGGGAAGCCCTTCAAGGTGTTTCAACACTTTAATGTATTGGCAATGCTAACAAAAATACAGTGCAATACTGACCATGTTATATTGTGACATTACATAGCTTTCCTTAAAATAAACTGTATTTGACTTATCGATGATAACATTTAACTGCTTTAGTTTGAACTTGATCTGAGTTTTGCTGCGTGAAGTTACAGCGACCTGATTTCTCTCTACGTTAGCTGTGAATATTAAAAGATTATCTGCATATTGGGTTGTTTGAGAGTGTTACTCAGCATCAATGGTAGTATGACAATATAATGATGTTACCACCCACATCCAAGCCTTTTCTAGAGGACACTGTCCTCGATTATGATTGGACCAAGGCCTTAAGTAGATGATTCAAAACACAAGGTGAAGGAGTTGTATTAAACTCCTCATTCAGCAGATTTTCATTTTGAATGTATGTTTCTGCTCTGATGCTTGCGACCTGCTCTCATCTTCTTTGTCTCTCTCTGTCCAACACTGCATGGCTTCAGCCTGCTGACTTTACAAACACTTCTCTCCAATATTTCTTTCTCTGTTCTTTCAGTCAATGTCTCTTTTGTGTTTATGCGTTTTTTTCTAAACCCTCAATTTATGGGATGTTGCTATTTCTCTGATGTGTCCCTGATGTGATTTCTCTGTTTGTATTTCAGTTTTTCTAATGTGTAACTGTAAAGATATGTACTGTCTATGACTGCATTGAGATGTCCTTCGTTACTGAAATCCTTAATTGCCAAATACCCTTGAAAAACTACACAGTAAAAAGGTTTCAGATTTCTGGCCCTAGCATAATGAAAAATCTAATCGATATACCAAATAATTTTCCTATCGAATATGGGTTTAATAATCAGCTTGTGCCTGAAAGTCTGAAACCTTAACCCTTATGTTGTGTTCGGGTCTCCCGTGAACCGTTTCAAGTTAAAATCATATAATAACTACGCCTTAGTTTATTTTTTTATCGGAACAAGGCTTCATGATATCCTCCACAACAGTTATATAAACACTACAAAACAGATTTTGACAATTTATGCCAAGTCCGAAGGTCTCGAAATAATTTAATAATTTGGTGCTCGGGTCTGGGGAGACCCAGCAGAATTGTTTTGGGTGACTTGAGGTCAAATTTGGCCCAATCAAGATTCATCTTTGACTTTAGACACCCCTCCCCCACCCCCTTCATCAACTGTAACAATATTTTTTTCGCAACATGCACCTGGTCTCGTATCACACCTCTTGATTTAGGTTTGGAGGGAAATCTTACATAGCTTATTGCCAACTTTAGCGGAAGCAATGGATAATAATAATAATATATAAACTTAACACAAAAAGTAAGGCAATTTGTTTTTTCGTAGATTATTCCTATGTTGTAACAATGCTTTTTGGCAATAAACGTATACCGTTGGAAAGCCTGTTTTCTTACCTTTCCAATGGTGCCACATTTGTGAGGAACAAGCATTTGTGGGATGAGCAGCAGAGCTGAGTATGTGGGGTGCGCCCATGACCAATGTGACAAATCTCCTCTGTCAATGCCAGACTCTAGTTTGGTGTTGTTTGGTGGATTGGATGATTGAAGTCTGATAAATGAAGACATATTGGCACCAATTGATTGACTAATAATGGATTCATTTAACAAGCAGCCTCAGTAGTGTGTGGAAGAACCATACACAGCCACAACAGCCTACTTTTTCTTTGATTTGGACTTTCAGCATGTTATCTTTCCTGCAGGGCCTGTTGCTGATTTTGCCAGAGCTGTGTATGTAAACAACACTGTATATGCAATATGTATTAATTTATTACATCCTTAATTGATAACTATATCTTTTCCATGATACATGTCTTTTTAGTTTCTTTTCTTGTGTGTTTCTTGTTAATACATTTTCTTCTTCCCTGCTGCCTGACTGCGTATCTCTACTTTCTGTTTTGCTTTGTTTAATGTGATTATATATTCCTAACCTGGTCTTTCCTTCTTGCCCATTTCTCTCCTTCTCTTCCTTTGCAACCTTCTGTAGCTGCCACAGCCAACACCAGCACTCTTCCCACTGTTACCACTGCCCCCCCTGCTGCTTTTCATAACATCCCCTCAGTCAACGAAGGTACAGACTGAACTGACGGGTAGCACTTAAGAAAACTCTAAGGGCCATTCTCTCTCTTCCTAGATCTTCCTTCTACATCCTTTCCTTGGCTCTTTCCATTTGTTCCTTTGCCATTTTTGTTGTAAATTCTTTCACTTTTCATTCCTATTTACTTAGTTCTCGCTCTTTCTGTCTCCCTTGATGCCATCACAGTTCTTCACTTCCTCTTATTTCTCAGTTTTTTCCTGCTCATCTCTTGAGTCTTGCTCCCTATTTTATTGCATTAGTCTTGCTTTTATAACTGCAGCAAATGTTAGGCTTTCATCTCCGGTGTCTTTTTTGCTGTGTCTTTGTCCTTGTCTTGTTAAAGAACCCTGTGTTTCTCTGTCTGTCCATCATAGCTGAGTTCAGTCCACTTTCAATTCCTTCAGATAAAGAAATTCTCAAAAGTAGAATGCTGCCAAACATGACGCAAAAACATTTTGATCATTGGAAATTAAACCAGTGTTTCCTGGCATATTTCTATATATAAAGAAACATATATATAAAAGGGTAGACAGCAACCAGACAACAAACTCAAATCAAAGGTAAAAACAAATGTACCCAAGTTTTCTAGTGCAGCAAAAATTGGTGAGATAAAGTGCGGTGTCATCAGCAAACAAGTCGACTTTTTTTAACTGATGGAATTGAGAGTTCATTGACAACGTTCCTTGCGCCCTTTTTTGTTGGCAGCATTGGGCAACCCTGTCCTGTGTTTTCTGTCTCTGTCTGTCTGAATGTCCATCTGTCCCGATGGTTCAGTGTCTCTATGCTCACTGTTTGCATGCTTGCTATTTCCATCTGATGGAATGTGGAGTGTGACTCTGGAGGGAAAAAAAGCCAATGAAAACTATTTAAAAAACCAAATACTTACAAATCTGGTTTGTGCAGAACGTCCATCTGACAGTGTGCTACTGAATTTTGAATATGTTGCAAAAGTTGTGTTTGAAGCTATGTAAACTTAAAACATGTATTGTAAATAGGGCTGTCAAACGATTACAATTTGTAATCAGATTAATCACAGCTTAAAATTAATTAATCATGATTAATCACCATTCGAACTATGTCCAAAATATGCCATTTCTTTATGTATATTGTTGTGGGAATGGAAAGATTCTGCGTCAGGACTTCCTGCAACAACACCACGCCGTTATCTTGATTCTGATTGGCCAGAAGACATTATCAAAGATGTTCTATGGAGAAGACGATCACTACGTGACAAAAGTTTTCAAAACCGTTTCTAGTCTTCGGTATTTCCAGACAAGTGGCTACTGAAATCAATCTTACTAACTGCTGTCTGTGTGATTTACTCCGCGCGAGTTGGCAGACTTTATTTTGCTTACTTTAACATCATTTTTCATGGTGGGGCTAAGCCATTTATTGGTATGGCTGTAGCTTACCCCAGCCATACCCTGACCGCAAATACCTCATTCCTACTTGTATCCGAAATGCTTCTCGTTTTGCGCTGTCCTCCCGTTCAAATGAAATCGCCCAATCATATTTCCAAGCTCGCGCCGAGGGGGGGGGAGGGGTTACAAGGCTCGCGTCTTGTGCTGCATTCACTTGCACTTGGACATTAGAGATTTTCTCTCATAAATGTCCGATGAGCCACAACTTTTCTTTCAAAACAAAGCTGCCAAATGGGGTGGCAGCTGGGGTGGCAAGGCATTTTTCTGAGGTGGCAGCTGCCACCCCGTGCCACCCCGTAGAACCGCCACTGTGTGTGCCTTACTTTGACCTATCCGTTCGCTGTTATTGATCATTGTGGAGAGCAGGCAGACGTTTGTTTTTTTATTATAGCAGCTATCGGATGGAATCCATACATGGGCTGCACCTGCACAGGTTGAAAAGTATAAGGTTGGAGAAGTCGTTATTTAATTTAATCTGGCTTTGCTTTAAAAGCAACACGATCATCGACCCGACG
>NW_011343292.1:8880-15675 GCF_000735185.1 Notothenia coriiceps | reverse complement strand
GGACTCAAGCTAACAGGAAGTGTCAAAATAAAACACCTGGACCTGTCTGAGGAAGATATTTAATTATCTTTTGTATATTAATAAACTACATCACATTAGTTTCTCTAACTGCAGTCAGAAGCTTAGATATCTTGTTTTTTAAATGGACCTTGGTGCATCAGGATTAAGGGTTAATTTTCAGTGTTACCTTAAGATGATCAGGTCACATGTGTCCGCTCACATTCAAAGGAATATTTCCCAACAAAACAGTCATCAGTTTATCAGCGAATCAATCCATGTAAATCTAAACTCTTAAAACTTCTTCCATAGTGATCAAAGAAATCGTGGAATAATTTAATAATACCACTCACAACTTTCCAAACGTCCATTTTCAAAGTTAATTATCTGTAGTTTTATATAGGACATCAGATCGTCCCTTTTACAGAGTTGGAAAGTCATGATCTTTAAGTCACTTTATCGCATTGGTTATACATCTGCAGAATTACATGTACAAAGTACAAAAATAGAAAATGTTTTTTTCTTTCTCTTTTCATTTTAATCTTCTTTTCTTTTCACTGTCTGTTCCTTTCCCTCTCTTTGTCTCTGCTCATGTTTGGCAAACAGGAACAAACTTGGCAGAGAACCAGAATCCTCCTCTCCCTCTCTCCTCCTCCCTATATCCCTCTCTCCCTCTCTCCTCCCCTTTTCTCCCCCTCTGTGTGTTCATTCAGGTCTCAGTCGATCAGCCATCAGTTCTCCCTCTCTTTGTCTCTCTGTAATGATCATGTGCAGTGTGAGTCTGCTGTCTGTTTATCTGAGCGGAGCCTCACTCATCCTGCTGACTGCTGGTGAGTCCTCTGACTGTGTGTGTGTGTGTGTGTGTGTGTGTGTGTGTGTGTGTGTGTGTGTGTGTGTGTGTGTGTGTGTGTGTGTGTGTGTGTGTGTGTGTGTGTGTGTGTGTGTAGGTTGGAGCCAGCTAGCAGCCATGCACTGTGTGATGCTCCCTGACCTCCTTGGACTGGACAAGTTCAGACCTCCTCTGCTAGAGATGTTGGCGAGAAGATGGCAGGACCGCTGTCTGGAGGTAAGACACACACACACACACACACACACACACACACACACACAATAATATCAAGCAACCCCATGTTGAAGGAAACGTTACCCGTATTGTTCTTTCTCTAATAACAGGATAATTTAGATGAATTATTTGAAATGTTGCCAAGTTGGATATATCTGTTACACCTACCATGCAAGAAATGAACCATATTTGTTAACTTTTTTTTAAATGAATAACATTTTAAAAATGATATAGCATGAGCTTCAACATGGCTATTCACCTAATGACCCTGTATGGAAGTAAAATAAAAATTCATAACCTTACCCTATTTAATGTTTTAGGTGCGTGAAGCAGCTCAAGCTCTCTTACTGGCTGAGTTGAGGCGGATTGGCCAATCAGGACGTAAAGACACCATTGACTTGTGGGCTCCATACCTGCCTCAGTATGTGGACACTGTCAGCTCCCGTAAGTACCCAACACTGCCATATAACTCAAAGAATGATAGACAGATGTGATTTGTTTTATACCACCTTTTAGTTGTGGATGTACAGCTTGAACAGGAGGGGGCCGAGCACACAGCCCTGGGGAACCCCAGTTTTGAACACAAGAGTAGAGGCTGTGTGACCACCAAACCAAACCAATCTGAGTGATAGCTCTTTGTGAGAAATTCCAATATGCAGTTGCAGAGAGTGTTTTTAAGCCCAGAGTGGTAGGTTTAATAAAAAATATTGTGTGGGAGAAATGTGTTGAAAGTTGAGCGGAAATCAACAAAAAGCATTTTGACTTAGGTGTTGTTATTTTACAGACGTGGGAGTACTAAGTGGAGGGCAATTGAGACTGCATCCTCTGTGGATATGAGGAAACAAATACAAGATATGTGAAAGAAGTTTATGAACGCATCGTTAGCAATGAAACAGGAAGTTGTCTTTTAGGGATGATAAACTTCCTTATGAAAAAGCTCTTTGAAGAATCACAGACTGGAAAAAAAAAAAAAAAAGTGTAGTTCCATTACCATTCACCATGGAAAATGCACAAAACTTGGCGTATGCATTAAGAGAACCCAAATATATTCACTGTTACAATTTCCCTGCTTTTGTATTGTAAGGGGACTCATTAGCAACCGCTACAAAACTTATTCAGATTTTGTCCGTTCCATTTTAAGAACCTAGAGACTAAAATACAAAGAAAGTTTTCCATTGCAAGACCCTTGCTGTGATGTCGTAGCTACTTTTGAGACACTCGCCATAATACAGAAGGTTTGTACAACTCCAATGTACATTGTTTTAACAGCCCTAAATCCCATATGCATGATAAGAATCCCTGTCGGAGGAATTTCTATGTTGCCAACAATAACCCGCAGTCATAGACCAACGACCAGCAGAAAGTCAGCCTTGTTTGATGTATGGTCTACACATGATATTCAGTACAGCATCATAATAATGCTTGTTTAGCTAGTGTTTTCTAGCGCCACATACTGGATAATGAAAGTACCGCATGATTTGCAATGTGTCATTTCCATTGTCTTTCCCTGGTTCTTTAATAGTCATCCATTATGCACTGCAGCGGTTACAGGGTCACAACTAGGGATGCATATCGTTGACTTTTTTACGATACCAATACCACTGAACGACACCGATACTCAACTGATACATATCGTGATACTTTGAAAATGTATCATCCCACAATTACTCCCATGAAGCGCTTTACGATATAGTTAACATGTCAAATGATAATTACATTAAATTGTGGGACTTCTTGGACCTTTTAGTACTGAACAAACAATGAAAAATACATAAAAAATACGAAGAAAACCGATTATAGAATATCTTTTATAACACCTGCCATCAGGTCTGCCGCGTGAATAGCACATCTTGTCAATGCAAACAGACCGTTATAGCACCGTTATAATTAATGTTAAACCTGAGATTCGACTAGAGAAAAAATAAATAATAGAATAAAGGTCATGAGATCTCGGCATTGCACAAACAAACAAATCTCATCTTTAAAATCAACATTTGCCTTCACTGGTGAGAGAAAACAAATCCCATCACAGTTAATTTGTGGGACTTACCTTTCTAGTATTGAACAAACAATGAGAAATACATAAAATATGAAGAAAAACGATTATGCAATCTAATTTATAACCCCCGCCATCACGGGCCACGGACTCACTTTTAAAATTAAATTTTTTTTTTTTTAAAGTATCAAAACCGGATCTGATTTCGGTACGGTATACCGTAGCCACCAGTAACCGGTATTTCGGTAATACCGGATACCGGTATGCATCCCTAGTCACTAATTGAAAGTTAAGATCGCGTTGAGTTCGACGCAACAGGGTTTGCGATGGTATGTGGGGTGGTAGAATTAATTATGAACAAATAACGACAACTGATAAAATAACATTTAAATTGTTTTTGATTTATATATCCTTATATAACCTCTTCTACATGACGATATGCTACATAAATTTTCTTATATTCCTTGGTGAGTTACGTTGGATGTGCTGGTTCGGTTTCTCTACTTCCTTTCCCTGCCTTTTTTTTCTTTTCCCCTTTTATCCCCTCCTTTCTAACCTTTTCCACACGTTGGCTTCTTATCACTTTACTCCTTTTTTCCCGTCTCCTGCCGACTATTCCCGCTCGTACCCTTCCGTTTACTTCCATCCTTCCTCTCCGCCTCCTCTTCACCCTTACTTTTGTCTACCAATTTTTCTTTGTCCGTAATAATCCTCCCTCCACCTCTTCCGACCCTCTTCTTTTCGTTTACTACACTCCTCCCCCCGCCCAGAGATTGGTCGTCCAGGTGCCAAAATTATCTTCTGTTCCTGTACTGACATACTAGCTCGCAGTCTAGCACTTGATCTGTGACTCTAGTCTCCCTCCTCTCTCCTTTACCACTGGACGCACAATCGCTTAGTTTCCTCGATAGTGTGTGTGGCAAACTGGGATTTTTTGACCCACACAACAAGCTTTACGGCGACACACTACGGCTGTTACTAGGTCCTGAACAAATTAGTTCACACACACGTTAATAACTCACACACATTCTCTGGGAGAGAGAGAGGTCGCGCGGTGGTGCTAGAGGGAAACGAGGGGGGACGTCTAGAGGTTCAGAAGGTGGGTTTCGTAATTTCGATAATGAGAGGCAATACGCACTCGTCTCGCGAAGTTCTTCCCAAAATCTCCCACCAACCGCCATCCGCTCGGGAAAGGGTGGCGGAAGACCTCAAGTGATTAGGACGGATTCGATCCGGATCTGGACGGGCAGAAGAGACTGTGTTTGTAGTTTTTTGTATCAGCTAAAAGAGTAGGAAATGAGAATTTTCTCTTCTGCTCTTACTTATAAAGGGTGAAAAAACCAGAATTTTAGTTATGAGAATAAGAGATCATCAATAATGTCGTTTGGAGACAATAATTGGCAAATAATTTTCAACTTTAGGAACTTCATAATAACTTTTATACCTAATAATTAGTTTTCGTGTAATCGCGAAACTACATGATGAATACATAAACAAAAGTAAAAATACTCACAAAATACGGAAACCAGACGAAAATCAAAATAACACTTATCAGACTTCGGATACGGAGGTTCGTCGATTGAATTTGACCTTCGGCACATTACCTATTTGCGACGACGGAACCCAAATAAAGAAGGGAGACTTCACGTCTCAATTGTTGACGGTCGAAGCGTGGGCAAGCAGTGAAACACAATTTGGAAAATTTTGCTAAGGTCCTCTCCGGAGTTTCCAGTCCTCCGGTACGACACACACACACACACACACTACACATAACACACACACCACACACACACCACAACACAAAACACACACACACACTACACGACACCGACACACGACACCACACACACAACACACCACTGTACACACCACACTGCACGACACACGTTACACAAAGTTAACCGAACTCGGGGGATCATGACGCTGGTCATCCTTGAGTTCACTGTTTAAGGAGTGGTGATTTTTCGATTTACCTATTTATGTCCACGATAAGAATAATGAGTTGATGAAACGGACGACCCTCTACCCTACTCCTCTCTCTTCTCTCCTCTCTCTCTCTCTCTCTCTCTCCCCTCTCTCTGCCTCTCTCTCTTCCTCCCCTCTCTCTCCTACAGTAAAATGTGACTAATGTAAGTTTCACAAAAACTTGCCGAGTTTGTGAACGGGATGTACGATGTGAAAGTGAAGTCTATTTTACCTGGGAACCCTTAAAATAACTACGATGTTCAGACAACAAAAAGTAGTCGGTGAAAAAAGGTACCCGGGTGAATGAATGGGGTAGTATATAGAGGACGGAAGATATTCAGTTCATCGTGCTTACTCAGGACTTGAGTCAATCGTAAAATAGTGAACTGACGAAGGAACTCGCAATGGTTCTAGTTGACGAAAAAAATGTTGTTCAAACCCCAAGTTTCGTCCTGAATTCTCAGACACCCGATTGTGTTCGGACTTCTTTAAAACAAAACAGATTGCTGTAGTTTCTTAGTCAATGGTATGAGGTGAGCACTTATTAGCTTGCGGAAGATACGAAAGATTTATGTCGGCGCAACGGGGCATTGTTCACTTACTATAGTGCGATGATTTCGCAAGTAGTCCGAGTCTTAGTGCTCCAGAGAGGTCGATACACAAGACGAGCCTTATTCGGGATTTGTAAGACGAAAAAGTAAGACCGCTCTACGGTAACGAGCAATGAGACGCAAACAAGTCTCTACAAAATAAAGATCGGGTCATTTATAAGGTTTTAGCTACCTTAGGCTTAGCCCTAAAACTGTTTGCGAATTAGACGCGGCTAATTTGTGGTCCCAGTGTCTGTCCTGTAACCAACCTGTGTGGGACAGAATGTCCTGCGTTTTATTCAGACTCAAAATCATAGTTTTACACCCTTTAGGATATAAAGCACAGGTTGTTGTGTGATAGAAGTCTCCTAAGTCGTGTAAGGGGCCTTAAAAGGGTACTATAAGGTTCCTCGCCGTCCAGCAGTAATGAGACAACGGTCGAAACGACAGTCTGTTTGTCCTAGTTTAAGTTACTGGGAAAATGGAGAGAGAGAGAGAGATGAGAGAGAGTAGAGAGAGGAGAGAGAGAGAGAGTAGAGAGAGAGAGGCTTAGAGAAGAGAGAGAGTAGAGAGAGAGAGAGAGAGAGAGAGAGAGAGAGAGAGAGAGAGAGAGAGAGAGAGAGGAGAGAGAGAGAGAGAGAGAGAGAGAGAGAGAGAGAGAGAGAGAGAGAGGAGAAGAGAGAGAGGAGGAGACGGGGGGTTGGGGGAGGGGAGGACTGCCAGTGGTGTCGGGTAGTGAGGGGAGGGGCTGACGGTCGACCATGAACGGGAGACCCATTGTGACTTATGACTGCGTCAAGGGCTAAAGGTACCCGTTGACAGGGTGACTCTTGGGGTCGTAGGAGTCGTTTGGTCGTTCCGCTGAGTTGCGTGTGTCCTGTGTGTCCTGTGTGTGTCTCATAAAATCACCGGGATCAAGATCATTTGCTGCCACCTCGAGATGGAAGAAAGAGAAGTCGTCCACAATCTGATATTCTGGTCCCTCTGCCTTCTCGCACTCTATATATGTTTACTTATTCGTCTCTATCTCCTAGACCCTTACACGGAAATTCGACGGGCTGGTTTTTTACATTTCCGATTGACTAGAAATTTGGTGTTTTGTACTGACCTTTATTACAAACAGTTTGTTTAATTATACTCCGTCGTTACCTACGCCAGGAGTGTGTCAGTGGACAAAATCGCCA
>NW_011343292.1:0-8835 GCF_000735185.1 Notothenia coriiceps | reverse complement strand
GTCCTGGTCCACACGCTGTATTTATTGCTCGCCTGGTTAGTTTCTAAAGGCTCGTCACGCTCTTTAGGTTTCTAATCGATTACGAGGCTAGCGTCCTGCAGAGTTCTGTTTATTAAATCCTACAGTAAAGAAAAACTGATTCTATATCCTATATCCATTTCTTATGAGTACATTTTTCCACAGGCCAACAACAGCTTAAAAAAAACTCGTTCCCCAATTATTTTTACCAAATGGCCAAATGGCCAAATGTTGTCAAGCATGACAATTCAAGAGCCAAAATGTCTAGTTTTTTTTCTTTCTGATTGGGCATAACAATAAACCGAACAAAAAATTCTAAAACAACAAAGTGAACTCTGAGAGTTTCAGTTAGTTACTTTTATAATGTCATTCCAAAATATAACGCATTATCAGTTTAAATGTTAATCATGTTTACCAATTAATATCAGTCTGTAAACAACAAATAGTATTGTTTTTTTGCTTTTATATTTCTTTTGTTTTTAATGTATTTTAAATATTGTTTTAAATTTGACCAGTTAGTCACAAAGTTAACCAGTCTTGTTACAGTATCCGTCGTCTCTAATTGTTCCACACAGTCTCGCTCACAACGTTGATTTGTGAATAATGCAGTGAAATGTCAGGAGTGCTGGGTTAACGGCGGAAAGCCTGCTTACTTGGCTGTCCAACCATAGAGGGAGCCCCGTCGGTCACAACTGAGACGATTTTTACTCACATTCAAGCCATTCTTTTTGTGTGTCAGCTCGCTAAAGACTATTTCCCGTTCGTGCGCCCGGGCAGAGGAAGCAAACACAGCAGCTCTTCCTGGAATATCTTCGCATAAAAAAAACGTACGAACACGTGAGTAGACTGGAAAAACAGTCCTTGGCTAAAACCTCTACTCTTCTTGTTGCCGTTTAAGCCGACAGCGGCACATAGCTCTACAACCTTTTTTTTTTTTCATGATTTAAATCTTCATCAGCCATGACAATTGCAAACCGTTTAATTAGCTCGGCATCAGCAAACGGCTTCTTAGCTCTAGCGGTCGTCCAAGATACGTGCAATGAGGCAGCTGCTGCGCTCTCTTGTGCTGTTTTAAACATTGTCTCTTATTTAACTTCCTCATGGACGCGAGAACAACGAGCACAAATCAACATTATCCACGGTCCGTTTGTGACATAGTGGTCAATCGTTGGGCTGGGATGACAGGCGGCTTGCTGGCGAGCAATTTTTTATGTGTGTTTGCTGCTAGTCCAGTAGGAAGCTGAGCTGGAGACGAGTACGTGAAGCATGCGAAGCACGTCTTGCATGTGCACGCGATAATGACAGCGGTCAGGTATACATAAAGTAGCGGTTGAGGTCAACATAAAGCCAAACTGCTGACATTTAATTCATATGATATAACAAGTGAATTTCTTGCAGTGTGAGTCAGGGAAACAGCAGAGGTGCAGAAGTTGATAGAAAGGTGCACAATGGAATAATCCTTCCCTGAAAGGAAGAGCAGTTTAGTCTTGTTTAGGTTGAGCCTCAAGTGGTGTGCAGACCACAGCAGATCTCCTGAGAGGTATCAGCCAGACAAGCAGAGATGTCTGCAACCACCTGGGTTTCAGACCGGGGAAAAGACAGAGACAAAAGACAAAAGTCGAAAAACTTTTCGTATCTGTATTTTATACTTAAATGAAGGTCAAGTTTTTAAATGGGCTGGTCCCAGCAAGGGAATGATTGGAAGGTTTAGCAAAGGTTAACTAACTTATCACTCAAACAACTTAAAAATACCATTCATCAAAAATAAGTTCTTAAACTAAAGGTCCCATGTCATGCTTTTCTGGTTATTACCCATCCCCTTGTGTGTTATGAAGTTTTTTCTGTATGTAAACGGTCTGCAGAGTCACAAACCCTCAAAGTACACCCTGTAGCGAGTAAAACTCTAACACAGAAAAGACCTGTCTATGCTGCCCCAGAACGCCTCGTTGGAGAGTTCTCTTTTTCCATTTGTTTCTTCCGGGAACCAAAATGGACCAATCCACGGAGCTTCTCACACACCAGGATCCCTTGGCGTCACTATCAAATGCAGTGGGGGACCTTTAGCGTAAATGTTCAACCAACAGGGAGTCCCATTGACTTGCATAGAGCTCCCTTGGTTGGTAATAGACGAGTTGGGATCGCGGAGAAATGCTCTCCGCAGACCCATTCTCACAGCGTTTATAAACCTTTTTCTTACTCAATATCAAGCCACACTTATTGTTTTTACTTCGGCTGTGAGTGTTTGTGTGTGCTCAGGATGAGTTTTGCTTGTTCTCGCTGTATCGCCGACCCGGAAACCACACCAGTAAGCCACCTCACTGAGCAGCGAGCCTCGCAACGTCCCGACCAATCAGAGCACACTGGGCTCACAGCGAGGGGGGGGGGCAGGAGCTCCAACAAGAGAGTGAATACACATACTTTACAGAGATGCTGTATGAGAAACCAATGTGAGTTTGGAACATTGCACATTATAAATCTATTCTAGTAGACCTCAACAATGGAAATATGATCAATAGAAATGGCCATGACATGGGACCTTTAAAGCCTTTGCAGACCATTTAAATGCTCAAAAAACTACGTATACAACACATTACGAGAAAGGGGAAACCCCAAAAAGCACAAGAGAGACTCTTTAACTGAAAGTCATGCTGAAGAAATGTCTACCGGTTCTTTTTACTCGTGTTAAATTTGGCTACATTTTGTAGGCAAATGTATTGAATGGCCATTTTACAGCTTTGGTATTTAGCTACTATGCATATCTATGTTATTGATACAAAATGTAATTCAATAAATAAATGATGGTGTAATATTATGGCTTAATTTGATGTAATGTCCAGTTGACTTTTATTTAAGGGCCAATCCTCCAGTCAAAGGCACCTTCACTAACACCATTCATTCACTGTATAAACTTCATCTAGCGGATAGTGTCTGACGAATACCGAGCTGAAGGTTATTTGGTGGAAAAAACTGAGCGCTTCGACCGCATTTCAGTGAGCAGCAGCAGCAATGAAGCTCTGACTATAAAGGGATATTTTCAGCGTCTGATTCTTTGTAAGAGAAACTACGGAAACAAATCTCAGACATTTTGGTTTCATTTGTCTGACGTCAAAGTAAGAGCCGGGTACAGAAATAGTCCTTTGTGAAAATAGGAATTCAGTTCCTTTTTCTAACACTTGTAACTATATCAAGGATGAAACACTGTCATTTCTGCCAAAGTTAGAACAGTTTTAGTCTCTTCACATGAGGTATTTAAAATCTGATCCATTAATGTGGCACCTGCGGAGAGAGGAAGATAGAAGAGCTCTTGAGTGTTAATTCTTAATAAAGAAATGGACATGAACCATGATATTTGAAGTACATTCATGTTTAGGGGTCTTCATGTTTACTTGATGCACATTTAGTAATGGATACCTAAAGATGCTACAGTCAATATATTTATAGGAAAAATAATCAAAAGACAATTTGAAAGGGTTCATTCGTAGTGATGACACCACAGAAAATAACTGATGTTTAAGTTCTCCTCGGTCTTATGATGAGTTATTATTATACAGTGATGCAAACACAGCTATGGTGAAAAAAGAGAGAACTATTCGAAGCAGGAAAAAAACAGCGTAATATACCGTCTGACAAAGGCCTGTGCTATAATGCTTCAATTAACTGTTCTTTATAATATACTCAGATCAGTAGGAGACAGAGATGTTAAGTTATAAATCAAGGGTTTTTATTATTATTTACAGCAGGGGTGGGGAACCTTTTTCCTTTACATTTTTACAACATCCTCCGAGGGCCGTACAAATGATTGAACTCAACCTCTGCTTACCAAATACTAAAATCACAGCCAATTCATTTGGCCTTTCTTTCATGCTGTGCAAAGAAAAAGCAACCTCTGAATCCAGATATCTTACCATGAGTCGCGTATACATGTATGTGCACGGTGTGGCATGACCATCAAAAAAAGAAAGATATGGACACAAGATGTGTGCAAATGTAGTTAGTATCCATGTGAACATGATTTAAGTGGGGGGGACCTAACCTTCTCTAGGGGGGTCCGGGGGCATGCTCCTCCGGGAAGATTTGTTTTTAAATAGTGAAGTTAAAACCATCAATCTGGTGCACTTTGAGAGCAACATGAGGAGATCTATGGATACATCTCAACACCCATTTGAAACAGAACTGTAAGCAGATTTTTCTTTTTGGATATTTTACAAATCACTCCCCTTTTAAACTCTATTCTTAACATTTTTAACAACTTTTTTGTNTTATTTAACTTCCTCATGGACGCGAGAACAACGAGCACAAATCAACATTACTGTCATCCCAGCCCAACGATTGACCACTATGTCACAAACGGACCGTGGATAATGTTGATTTGTGCTCGTTGTTCTCGCGTCCATGAGGAAGTTAAATAAGAGAAAATGTAGTCTCGGAAAAGTTTCAAATGGGTACTTTAATTAAATGGTTTTGAAACAAACAGAGCGATTTAGGGACACAGCTGTAGAGTAGTGGGGGGAAGACGAGAGGACGAACAAGCCAGGATAAATCTGTACATATCTGAACACTGACTCCTCCTCTCGGCTATGACGATGGGGGTCCTCCCTCCACATTCTTCTGTATCCGATATTGCGTAAATCAGAGGATTTAGACGTTGTGTGATCATTGTATAACTCCACATGCCTTTTCTCCTCATGCACTCATTCATGACTTTTTATTTAATGCATTTTAACGGCTGGAATCGTTGTTAACGTAAAACCGGTTATAAATAAAGCTTTTCAAAATAAACTGTACATTCATTTAGCAACAACGTTAGCCACAAGCCAATGGTAACTGGAAATGTTTTCAGAATAAAACAGTTTTAAGCTTACTGTATGTTTAAACTAAATGACGTCATTAAATATTGATTTTTATTTCTTACAATAACTTAAAACCAAACTGGAATATACCATAAAGAGGAAGGTAGACCAGGAGAACCATCAGTTCAAAAGTGACTTGTTTGAGAAGTATTGTTTTCTTTACCGGACCACGGCAACTTAACCGTCTTAATTTGTGTGTAGCTGTAATCAAATCAGTCAACCTGAAGTGGAACTTCAATTCTATGCATGCGGCCAGTTATAAAGCCAACTATCCAGAGAAATCCGACCAGCGCAAACAAAAAATATTATTCAAGCACTCTGTTTCCACTATGTTTAAAACAGCACAAGAGAGCGCAGCAGCTGCCTCATTGCACGTATCTTGGACGACCGCTAGAGCTAAGAAGCCATTTGCTTATGCCGAGCTAATTAAACGGTTTGCAATTGTCATGGCTGATGAAGATTTAAATCATGAAAAAAAAAAAAAAGGTTGTAGAGCTATGTGCCGCTGTCGGCTTAAACGGCAACAAGAAGAGTAGAGGTTTTAGNTCATAAAGCAACTTAGACATGCTGATGTTCCGGACCTTTGCATGGGGAGATTTTCTCTAACTGGACCTCGTTGAATTTTAGTTGAATACCCCTGCCATAGACTGTATATATAAAGGTTCTTCCCTTGTATCTCCCCTTCGCTCCTCCTCTCTGGGGGCTGTGACGTGGGGTTCCGCCCTACTTTCTCCAATGTCCGATATCGCGCCTAACAGAGGATTTAGACGTTGTATATTCATTGCATAACTCCACACGCCTTTTCTCCTCATGGACTCATTCATGACTTTTTATTTAATGCATTTTAACAGCTGTAATCGTTGTTAACGTAACACCGGAAGTGACGTCACTGTTGATATCCGGAGACTCCTTCCAGTAAAGCTTTTCAAAATAAACTTTAGCAACAACGTTAGCCACAAGCCAATGGTAACCGGAAATGTTTTCAGAATAAAACAGTTTTAAGCTTACTGTATGTTTAAACTGAATTACGTCATTAAACATTGATTTTCATTTCTTACAGCATTTCCCGTTGCCTTGTAGTTGTAGGGGGAACGGCACCTCTTCGCGCCGAAGCGTGCATGGAAATAACACACGCCAGAGCTGGAGCGGCTGTCGGCGGCCACAGGACTTCTGCTAGGTAGCATGCCTCTACCAGGGGGGGTGCCAATACGTGTCGGGGCCAGCACCTCGGGGGTAAAACGATTGGTGGCCAGGAAGAACCGGTCAGCTTCTTCGGCCAAACCGCGGGGCTCACTAATAGTCGTGTTAGCGAGCGCTGTCTAGACATGTGGCGGCATGTGCTGAAGAAACAGTTCCATAAACAAAAAGTTGGGTTCTTCCGTACCTAGCAGGTTAAGCATCATCTCCATGTGGTCGGAAGGCTTGCTGTCTCCCAGGCTATTAATAGCAAACAGGCGTCGGGGTCGTTCCGGCCATAACAAGTTGAAAGTCTTGAGCAGGAAAGCCCTGAACACAGCATATTTATTTTGGGCAGGGGGAGATATAGCTTGCGTCGTCATCCGTTATCTCTTGGAGGGGCGAATTGAGCCTCCGTCTGTGCGAACCATGCTGCCGCGGACGTCTCCCAAAACTCCGGCAGTTTGAGAAAAACTGCGTTATCTGCCATGTTCGGTTCAGTCTTGGATACTTCCACAAGACTTATGTCGGAAGAGCATTTCGTTTTCCTCCTTTATATCTTTTCTCAGTGTTCATGCCATGGCAACTCAGACGTCCTTACAGAGGTCTTTATTTGGAACATCTATAATCAACAGCATGCAAGGCTACGAACACGAACAGGCTTGGAGAAAAACGGATTACATGTAACGGGATTGTGTAATCATTCCCATACAGTTAAAGATATACTTAGATTGTGGTTACATTTCACAACATTGGGGATTACTAGCAGGAGGGCAATGATATCGGAAAACTAAAAAGAGCAGATAGTGTTTGTTGTAAAGGATCAGATGTTCTCTCTTCTCTGTGAGCTGTACTGTTCTGTAGGCTAATGCGTTAAGTGTGAATCTATACGCCTACTGCCTGAATCTGATTTATGGTGTTCACTTTCTTTGGTTCATTTGTTCTGTTTTTAATTGAGCAGGTGAACCTATATGTTCATTAAAAAGTGTGTGTGAGCTTACTGTGTGTATTAATCTAAAACGGAGCATTTCTGTCTGCTCAGAATTGATTTCTGCTTTTTTAAACTGTAGTTTGTGCTCATGTGTTTCAGTGTTGGTGTATAGGCTGCTGCCTGAATATGCTTCATGAAAGGCAGATTTTCCTATAGATAAATCATTTTTAATCCTAAATATCTTGGTTTCTTCTTTTCTAAGGTCACAATGTTCTGTTGTCTTACATCAGTGACCACCAACTGGCGGCCCGAAGGTGCAGTACCGGAGTCCAACTGAGAGGCAGCAGCTGCTGGACATTAGACTGCATACTGCAAAACCTTACCTGCCTTGAAGAAGAAGTGATCCTTCGTTGTGAAGAGTCTGCTTTGTGCGCTCCGCACCACAGCAGTAGCCCCACTGCGACAGAGTCCAACAGAGAGGCAGGAGCTGCCGGATAGTAGCCTAGAAGCAGGGTTGGGTTGTAACGGAATATATGTAACGGCGTTACGTAATCAGAATATAAAAATAAAGTATTCAGCTGGCGTTACATTTGAAAAACGAGTAATCTGATTACAGTTACTTTCGTAAACCTGAAGTGAATACATTTTGGAATACTTATTGGAATTATTGGTGGAAAAGATTCCTCACAAAATGTAATAATCATTACCGGCAGAACTGTGTGCACACTGCACTGCAGCAAGTCTGTGAGCGAGAGAGAAATGCAGCTTGTCTGTGAGGCCCCGACCCCGCACGCAGATGAGAGAGAGATCTCTTTTAAAATATATTGAAAGTTAGAAATGGAGATGGTTAGATAAAATGTGCAAGATAACCTTTATGTAGCATTTATTTATTGTCGAAATGATGACATTTCATAACGGGATCAAATCAAAGTTAATGGCCTGCTGCTGCTGAATGCATGGGGCAAGTGACTGGAACAAGTTTTAAAAGTTATTACATCGTCCATCCATCCATCTATCTTCTCCCGCTTATCCGTGGTCGGGTCGCGGGGGTAGCAGTTCCAGCAGAGAGCCCCAAACTTTATTTTCCCTGGCCACATCAACCAGCTCTGACTGGGGGATCCCAAGGCGCTCCCAGGCCAGAGAAGAGATATAATCCCTCCACCTGGTCCTAGGTCTAACCCTTGGTCTCTTCCCAGCTGGACGTGCCTGGAACACCTCCTTAGGGAGGCGCCCAGGTGGCATCCTAACTAGGTGCCCGAACCACCTCAACTGGCTCCTTTCGACGCGAAGGAGGAGCGGTTCAACTCCGAGTCTCTCCCGGATGACTGAACTTCTCACCTTATCCCTAACGGAGACCCCAGCCACCCTGCGGAGAAAACCCATCTCGGCCGCTTTTATCCACAATCTCGTTCTTTCGGTCATGACCGAATGACCGACTTCATGACCATAGGTGAGGGTAGGAACGAAAATGGCCCGGTAGACAGAGAGCTTTGCCTTCTGGCTCAGCTCTCTTTTCGTCACAACGGTGCTGTAAAGCGACTGCAGTACCGCTCCCGCTGCTCCGATTCTCCGGCCCATCTCACGCTCCATTGTTCCCTCACTCCAGAACAAGACCCTGAGATACTTGAATTCCTTCACTTGGGGTAAGGACTCATTCCCTACTTGGAGTGGACAGTCCATCGGTTTCCTGCTGAGAACCATGGCCTCAGATTTGGAGGTGCTGATCCTCATCCCAGCCGCTTCACACTCGATTGCGAACCGATCCAGTGAGAGCTGAAGGTCGCAGACCGATGAAGCCATTAGAACCACATCATCTGCAAAAAGCAGTGGTGCAATCCTTAGTCCACCAAACTGCAGACC
>NW_011343291.1:190347-197362 GCF_000735185.1 Notothenia coriiceps | reverse complement strand
TGCATTCTTTCTTTTTATTTATGCATATTTTTATAATCACTCTCCTTTCAAACTGTGTTTTTTATTTTTGTACTGACCTATAGTAGCTACACATTGGAAGGATTTCTTAACTTATTTTATATACAACTAATATTACATAGATGGAAATATTTGTTTACATAGATGATCAAACCGTTTGAGACCCACTGAGATAACTTAGATTCCTTTACCTCCCTGAGCTGACGTTATCTCTCTAGTCCGACAGGAGAGGACTCTCCCTCTCCTTATTGTTGAAACAGCTTCTAATCTCCGTTAGCTCCAAGCTAGCACCAGATGCTAACAACAACCCCGTAACTCTCTTTCTCTTTCTCTCTCTCTCTCTCTGTCTCTCAAAGTCCGACAGGAAAGAGCTCTCCCTCTCTTTATTGTTGAAACAGCTTCTAATCTCCGTTAGCTCCGAGCTAGCACCAAATGCTAACAATAACCCCTGTAACTCTCTATGTCCCTCTCTCTCTGTCTCTCTCTCTCTCTGTCTCTCTCTCACAAGATGCGCTCGTGCCACACACACACAGACGCTCCTCCGTGACGATGACCGCTTGCTTAAAAAAATAATAATAAACACATTTAAAAGTGGGGGGTACACAAATGGGATTTTGAAAAGTGGGGGGGACATGTCCCCTCTGTCCCCAGTGGAAATTACGCCCATGTCAACCAGTAATCTTTTACTCAAGTCAAATATAATAATAATACCACCCTTGAATTGAATCTACTATAACGCTTCTTTTTTTGGTTGGCATTAAAATGTGCTTACTTTATGTAAATGTTCTCCTTTTTGCAACGTGACCACACTCTGTTTTTTAAACACATCATACACATTTTTCAATATTATCCTTGATGCATTTAGGTAAGAATCATGTTAGTGTTTGCCAATTAAAAATATTTCCTCTCTGTCCATGCACCCAGTATTTAGTCTGCAAAAACATCCTCTCAACCAGGGTGTTTTTTTTACAACATGCTTTCGGTTTGTTTGAGCTGGTGTTGAAGCTGTCAATCAAAATATGGTTGAGGCTTAACACCAGGAGAGACTCTTGAGTAGTCATTTTGTGACAAGTAAGAAAAAACAAACAAACCACATTATTATATTCTAATATAATTTGTAAAGCACCTTTCATTGCTAACAGCAATCCCAAGGTGCTACAGGAGGCATAATAAAAACAAACAAAAGAAACAAAAGTTTAATCAAAAGCTTTTTCTGACACCTTCTTGAAGGCGTCAGTGGTCTGTGGAGTCCTCAGGTGGTCTGGGAGGGAATTCCACAGGTGAGGAGCAGCTGCACAGAAAGCCCGATCCCCCATTGTGCGGAGTTTGGTCCTCGGGGGGCGAAGCCGATTGGTTGTGGAGCGGAGGTTGCGTGTGGAGGTTTGTGATGAGAAGTTCCTTCAGGTATGGAGGAGCGTTCCCGTGGATGCATTGATGGGTCAGTAGTGCGATCTTGTATTGGATCCTGAATGAGACAGGAAGCCTATGATCTATGATAGAAGATATGTGATTTGGATACACTTTGAAATACATTGTGCAATAAGCAAGGACTGTGTATTTCCCATCACTACCATCTGGATCACATTAGGAAGCCTTTGTAATGTCCGGCATGAACAGGAAGCACAATTTCTTCAATGCTTAAAGGAGACCTGACATAAACCTATCCTTTTCTCAGGAAAAGTGATCAGGAACTCAGCATTGTCTTCTTTTTATACAAAAATACCACGGTTGTAAAACTCATTGCCTGCAGGTGGCACAGGTGTTGATGTTCCTCTGCACTTTTCTCCACCTTCAAGTGTAATCTGTTGTTTCTTTCCTATTCTATATGTGCTGCATAATGGCAGGAGTGTCAACTTTCACCCAAAAGACTGACAAACGAGAATATGCACCCTGTGAAATATTAATTAGCTCCACGAGCTGCTTGGCGGCCGCTGTAAAATAACACATCTTAAATCCTGTTTATTGCGTGATGTGTGACTGCTTTTAACACTCCTGCTGATGTGTTGCTGACTGAAACACCTGTGGGTGTGAGTCTGACTCAACAGTAGAGCGTGAAAACAGGTCGCTGTTTTATTCAGAACGTTGACGTTATGACACAATGCCGAACTTCAGAGGAGTCTAAAAATATTCCTCACCTGTCTATTCAAACGTATTACTTTTTATCTTTCATCACTCACACTCATTCTGTTTTCTTTAAAGGGACAGTGTCTTATATTGTACTCAGGAGTGGAGCCACTGTACAAGGAAAAACCTGAAACGTTGACTTTAGTTACGCGTTGAAGTTTAAATAACCAACATAAGGTTCAACTTACTACGCTACTACTGTGTGTGCGAGAAAGGTTGAAAAAAGCATTTAGTGACACCAAAGTCATACTACTCTCGCCTGGCTTAATTTTCCCCATTGAATTCAGTTTCCTCTATTTTCATCTTAAGCTTTCCCCTCTCCTAGAATATCACGTTTTAGTAGAGGAAGCCTCCCTCAACTTCAAACGGTAGATGAACTCCAGGTGGATAAATGTGCTATAATCCACTGAAATGACTGCATATTCATGCTGCCACCCCCCCGCTGCCGGTGAAATGCTCACTTACTTTAATGCTTTAAAGCCTCTCTGTCTGCTCACATCATATGTTCGATGACGGCTTAGGGATTTACGGAAGATTTCAAATGATTTATGGAAGGGAGAACAGCTTACAGGCTCTGCAGAGGTGCAAGAGGTTTAATGCAGTTTATTTGTGAAGATAATCTTTTTCTAATGAGTTTAACAGGCAATTATTGTGAAGAAATGAAAGCAGTAGGAGGAGGGACTTTAACTGACAGATTTATTCTTGAGAAGGTTTCAGTAAGGAGAAGTGGGAGCTGCCATTTCCATGGTATTTAATATTCACTTTTTGGGGTTATTCGTAGTGGAGAGCCAGCTGATTTGTGTTTTAGTGGGAGGATGTGGCAGTAGGGTGAGTTACAGAAGCATGATGCAGCCCAGTGTCTGACACACAGCTATGGGCCTGGTGAGTGGGAGCCCTGAAGGATTACAAATATATGTTTTCGTTCCATGTATGAGCTCATATAGTGACACCTCTCCATTTTAAATCATGTCAAATCATGTCTTCCAGCTGATAACGGTTGACCCAGCCTTCTTCCCTGACAGTAAATTAGGTCCTTGTTGAGATAATCTTAATTCTGATGGTTTTTAGGATTTCTAACAAGCACTAATACTTTAATTTCTAGACAAATCAATACTGACGACGATGTAAAACTCATGGGATATCTCAAGATTTTTTGAATTTTTTTTGTAGTTTTTGCCTTGGCAGAAGTAGAATCATCACGCTCAGAAGACTTAATAGACAAAAAAAAGACACAAAACCACCACAAAAACTCAAAACAATATTCTTTGCTAGCTGGGAGCTTATCCCCTTTGACCTTGATGACGATTCACAAATCTCCATATCCTGATTTAAACCCAAATTATGAAACAAATGGCAAAGCATGATAAACGTGAGGACCAAAATAAACCTGTTCTACTTTTCATTCTTTTAAACTAAAAATACACTTTTTGCCTTATCTTCTCGGCTAAATATATCAGTGAATTATAATTTTTTCTCCTGCAGAAGCTGCCACTTCTCTTATCGTGCACTGCTGGTTGGTTGGGTGTGAGGCCGGCGGTCTGCTCAGTTTTCTGGGTTAACGTGAGGAGACGGAGGCAGTGGTTTTGAAAGCATAGTGTGCAGTCCTTCACATTTATCTGCCCTCCTTTCTTTGTGCCTCTCTATTTCATTTGACTCATACATATTCATCTCTCACTTTCCTCCATCCCCCTCTCTCTCTCCACATGCGTTAATACTATTAAAATGTCTGTCAATGATTAATTCCTGTGGCCTGGATCAGGAGAGACTGAGCGGAGCTGCACTGTTAACTCAGTGACAGCACAGGGTTATGTTACTTCTAAAATAAGAGAAAAAGCAGCATATGTAGGAGAATTGATACTTTTATATGCAGCTATTTAATAATTACAGTATCATTCAGTATAATGTTTGCCAGTATTCTTATATTTTTGGCTTGTGACTCCTTAAAATATAGCAATGTCTTCTTTTGAACCTTGCCGTTTAAATCCAGTTGTCAGCAACCAATGAGTGATGCTTTTTAGAAAGCAAAGGAGGTAAAAGTATTTGAGAAACGATGAGAACCAAGCAAAAAATGACAAAAGAACCCAGAAAGAATACATAAAATGACCCTTTAAAATCTCATGGGGGTCCCAATCCTATTGGTTGCGAACCACATGCTGTATGCTAGCTTTAGCTAATGCTACATAATAATGAAGTGGCATACTGAGTTATTCCTACTTTATCTAAGTATTTTAATGTTGTGCTTCTTTGTTAAACTGCTGCTAACTAGGATTTGTATACTTCATTACGCAACATACAATACAGTAGTTGATATGCTAAGCTAGGCTAACAAAACATACTTTTTCTCCTATCTCGCTTTGAAAGATGTTTCCCAAAATATAGAAATATTTCTTAAAATTGTCCTCCAAGAACCGGAATAATTTGTCTCCGTTTCTGTAGTGACATGATTTTGCCTCTGATGACCCAATGACAGATACTTATTTACAGAGACACTTGAGCTGCCTTTGAGCCACTTTAACAGCTATAGGAGTCGTTTTGAGTGATGCTTTCCGACTGCACTCAGACTGAAGCAGCTTTTTAAGCACGGTCTCTGTCGTTGTAAATGTCAGTGTCATAAACTGTCTCTCTCGATCTCTGTCCGTCTGTGTCTCTCTCCTCCCAATCCCATAAGCCCCGGCAGGCGGCCTGGCACACATGGAGCTGAGCGCAGCTTGACTTATCCAACTTGGTGTGCTGTCGTCCATAAAGAGTCAGCACTCCTCTGTGTAACAGCTACAGTCCAGTGAATGCACTAAATCAATACATTATAACCAGATAATCGTCCTCATTTCCACACAGAGAGGCTCTACTACATAATCCAACTTTAACAGAAATATCTTGCAAATTGTTCTGGTTAGCAGGGCCTCAGATGTTCAATACACAATACACAATACAATAGTACTTTATTGTCAGATCAAGTCTTATATTTTTCTTGCATCACAGCAGCTCCATTTGCAACATCAAACACAAAAAAATATTAGGATACAAGGAAACAAACATTTAACATAACATTACAATCCCTAAATAAATGTCTTATTTGCTATCTTAAACAGATCAAGCTAATGCATACACAACACATCTGTACATATAACCTTGAAGAGTTTGTGGAAAGCAAACAAATCAGCCAACTTTGATTTTTGAGTTTCAGTCTCAGAATGAATGCTTATTTAACGCTTTTCACTTGCACAAAAGTGGTGTTCCTTGCCAGCTGAAAAGGAGAAGCTGCTAACTGAATGTTTTTTAAACTGCTCGTTGCAGTGTGCTCAAATTCTTGTTGAGTAAATTGTTGTATCTTTCAAAATTCATGTGCACCAAAAATGCTTTTCATTTTTGCACAGTCATTTTAACTTATGTCTCCAGCAAAGTGTTCACGCAGTAGCGCCTGGCGAAAACGTTGCCAATCCCAGCAGTAATTATGATTTCCACAAAGCATGTATTGCAGTACAGAAAGACAGGAGGTTTGTTATTTGGAGCACATAAGAGCCAGTTTGCCCTCCAGTTTGTTGACAAGAGTGAATCTGCATGACTTAGCTTATGCTGTCTCTTGGAGAGGAAACATGGCCCTGATTTGTTTTTGCCTCTTTATGCATCCACACAGCTGATCCCCTTCATGTCCTCACGTCTGTGAGTCTCTGCTGTGAAAGCACAAATAAAGACGCGCTGAAGGCACATTATTTTGACTGTGAACGTGATGTGAAAATTCATGCAGAATGTATTTCAACGATCACTAAACAAAGCCTAGATACAGGAGGAAAATCTTGTTTCCAAGCCTGTTATTTTGAGCCTGCAGGGTGATAATTTTCTCTCCCTGTAGACACACTATTCAGTGTTTCCCTGCAGCCTCAGGTGGACGAAACACACACAGGAGAATGGATGAAATGGTAATGCTGTGTGTTTTGGTATTGAACTTAAACTTTGTGTGTGTGTGTGTGTGTGTGTGTGTGTGTGTGTGTGTGTGTGTGTGTGTGTGTGTGTGTGTGTGTGTGTGTGTGTGTGTGTGTGTGTGTGTGTGTGTGTGAGATTTACGCAATGAAAAAAAAAAAAACGACAGAACAACCGTCACTTCGACACTCAGCTATCATTCAGACCATTTATTTGAGGAAAGTCAGCAGAGAGAAGGCCCTCAGGCCTCGAAGGGAGGGGTAACGACCCTCGGCGAACACGTCGGTTTATGGACACGACTTTGTAATGGAAAACCAATCAGTGAAAAACGAAGACGGTAGGGTGTTTAGAGGGGACCATAATTAAATTAAGACATTTGGTCCTGTAATCAAAAGTCAAAAACAAATACCGGTCTAAGATTGTACCCTCCTACCCAAAAAACTACCACCAACATCTCGTCTTAGAAAAAAAACAAAAAAAGATTAAAACAAAGAAAAAAATAAATAAAATACAAAAAACAAACAAAAAAAAAAAAGAAGAGAAGGAACAACTCTGGACTCGAAGAAACCAAGGTAACGGTGTACTAAAATAGTTAAAGGTGAAACTGAACCTCGTATCGGCCGTCTGTTTCGATGGTTGCTAGCTGTGAACGTAGATGAAAGACTGCTGTGTATAAACTCCTTTTACAAAAATAAAACGTATAAATCATCTGAAGGACGTCGTTTTTATACGTAACCATGTCAAAGATTAAAGACCAGCCTTTGATGTATACACAACATCTGCTGGACGGACGATCGACTTAGGTGACTCTCCCTTTTCTCTCTCGGAAAGTTTTTCCGACGTTGGTTTCTCGTCGTACGTTTGTGGTTAGTGTGTGTTGTGTGTGTGTGTGTGTGTGTGTGTGTGTGGTGTGTGTGTGTGTGTGTGTGTGTTGTGTGTGTGTGTGTGTGTGGTG
>NW_011343291.1:185688-190326 GCF_000735185.1 Notothenia coriiceps | reverse complement strand
ACACACGAACACGCACATGACCAATGAGGGCACGAGATAAGTTTGTGCACAGATGGAAGGCTGACAGGCAGGTAGGCCATCCAGTTATTTTAGCCGGGCCCACCTTTAAAACCTGTATCACTATCAAACCTCTGCTTCATTAAAGTGGACCTATCATGCTATATTTGAATAATATAGTGTAGGACCATACCTATATAAGGCATATTTATACTTTTTATTTTTCAAAATACCAAACAGATCATGCATTTTAGCCATTCCTCATTTCGCTCAATTTAACACTGTCTTTGCATGGGCTGATTCTGTGAGAACAGCACCACCTACAGGCCTGGCATATGTACTACAGCGTCTCCAGCGCTTTCCAACGGCAATGTCCGTGGCTGTCTCCTCCTGATTGGTGGAGTTGGCCCAATAGCCGTAGCGCCACTTCTGTGACGTCATAGAAGTGTTCAAATCTGGATCAGTCTGTATCAGATCCGTTGCAGCCCCTTTTTAAGAGATTTGGGTATGGAGGAAAAGAGAGAGGGTTGTGTTTTCTGACACTTGGTGAGTTCCCTGGAACACCGGGGACACACATTCATGTATAAAAGACGTACAAGAGTGCATTTTGCATGATAGGTCACCTTTAAATGATGAACACTTTGAGAGTGTTTCCACGTTGCAGAGCTTTAGGTTTAAATGCTACTGCACATGCATTAAAATATACCCATCCAGCCACTAAGGCAACTAATAAAAAGTAAATGAAGTAACTTTATTATGCAACGTTTGCTGAATAGCAGCCAGTGAAATAGCGAGGTCTATCTTGAGTTTGCTAACATTAGCTAGCATTAGTCAATATAAACTACATACCAGACCAAGTAAGGCTGCAAAACAGATGACATGTTAAATCGAGCGAGGGCGCTTTGTTATTGTTTATGAATGCAATGTTTTGTTTGTGCGACGAGGAATGTGTTTATTTCTTTTGAAAGATACACATTCTCGCTTTAAATCTTAATGAGCCGGTTATGTATTTGTTTTGCTCGAACACTTAACAGAAGCAGAAGATCTGAAAATCCTTCCTGTGTTGCAGATTATTTAGTGATTCTTAACGTTACCCACCGATCTTTCCCTTTTTTCCAAATCGATTTGTTTCTCTCAGCCCAAAGATGACTCACAGCTCGACTGGCTGCATGTCAGAGAGTGGAGCGCGTCATTACAGCTTTGTGTGATATTTTGTGTTGCATAACAATATTTGACTTGTTATGAAACTTTTACTCATTAGGCTTTTTAAGTGCAGCACATGGTCTTCAGATGCAGAGCCGGTCTGTTGACATACAAGATATCTCATCTGGGATTGTTAAGTAAAACTATTTCCAAATGTACGTTATTAAACTTTCATTCTTCATTTCTGTTTTTTTTTTCTGTGTCAGATAGATTTCTGATGGTGTCTGGGCAACAACACATCTAAAGGAAAATGAAAATAAAGACCAAATTCAGTACATAACTTTTTTTTATTATATAGATATATTTTCCAGGGGGATAGGAAATTAATGTTTACATAAAATACTGAAAAATGTTAATTACATTTGAGTTTAAAATCATAACTTTGCCAACAAATTAGATTTTTTTAACAGCTTTTTCCAAGCAGGGGTTTCGACTTCTGTTAGACTTTAAAAAAATGAAACTTGGGTCCTAAATATTTTTGTTTTGTTTTTGTAGAATAAACGCACCTTGATGCTTATACAAACAACTCAGAAGACTTACTTCTTAAGAACCTGCCACAGAAACGTTCTTATAAATCACTTTTCTTTATTTAAATCAGCGTTAGGCAGTTATGCTATGAACAACAAAAGGAAAACAGTGACAAAAGAAAGACATTAAAACAGATCCAGTTAACATTAACTGCACTTGGCACTGGATAGACGTTCATGGAAAGAAGAAGAAAATAAAATATACACATTTTTCAAAATAGAAGTGCCTTCAGTCGACCATTGGGAGTGAAAGACTGGAGGATTTAAATTATAGTCTCAACAGTATTTCAACTTCGATAAAATACCGTTTTACTATTCCCAGGTTTGCGGTGCCCTGCGGCCAAATTAAAACCGATTTCATCGTCAAGCTGCCTCCGCTCTGAGGTGATCTGAAGAGGAACACTACAGGTGAGGAGCTATATTTACTACAACTGCTCACACCCGATCATTCAGCTCGAGATTGAAACCGAGAGGAGGCGCCCACATACCCCAAAGTACCTTCAAACACCCGGTGTCAAGCTTAAGGACTTTCCTGCGTATTCATCCCTTTATAAAATCAACCATCAATTCTTCATAAAAACATGGAGGAACTTCTGTTACCACAATACACTCCATTTGCAATGGTAGTAGTGCACAGCAACACAAAAAAGCAAATGAGAAAGATATAAATTCAAAGCAAAACAAAAAAGTGTGATCCCTCTCCCAGAAGAGAAACGAAAAAGTCATGATATCTTTTTATAAAAAACAGACATAAAAATGTGATCGCTCGCCTGGAACAGATGCTGAAAGCGGCCGTGGCTGTTTGTGGTGGACCCTGATTGTGATATCACAGACGCTCTACAGAGACTTTGCATCACTAACCCTCGGAGGTTTAATCAAGGGAAGGAGACCAATCTTTCTTTAACACTTTACCTGTCAAGTTCATCCCTTTGGAGGTAAACAAGCAGGTTGTGCACCAGCTAAATATTAACCGTTTTCATTTCTAGTTCAGGTAAAAGGTGGGGTGTCAGTGTACATTAGGGCTGCACGATATTGAAAAAAATGACATTGCGATATTTCCTTCCCCTGCGATATATATTGCGTTTTTTTTAACTATATTTAACCGGATGAAGGATTTTAGTCACGGACGTCTGGATCTTAACTAGTTCACTCATCATACCTTAAGTCATGATCTAACATGTCATGATAATGCAGGTTGCTTACCCTCAAATAAGGGGGTTCATCTGTGAATGAAGAAGATCGAATATGTGGTTTAGTCGTGAAATTCTTTGTTTTTTCTACTTTAACTTTCTCTTATATCTTTGGTACCGATTATCCACTAGGAGACAAACCACAAACTCGTTGTTGTGAAATATTCTGTACAAAAAAATATATAAAATATACTATGACTCTGATCCCGCTCACACCCGCGCATTTTATCGTACTCCACTGGAAATTTGCAATAACCAAGAAAGTGTGAACTATCTGGTTAGATGTCGAGCGTTCTCAACTAGTAACTTTCGAGCTGGTTTTTTTTGGTTTCACTTTTCGATTATATATTGTCGCGGCTGTCGACATCTTCAAAGTTTATCGTTGTTAAATAATACGTTATTTGTATTGGCGTTGAAATTGTTGAAATATTCGCTATCGAACGTACTATTGACATAAGTGTTGTGTTGTCGAATTGTGGTGGTAAAGGGGGTGTAGTGTCTCGTCCACGTTCGATCTTCCTTAAACTACACAACTATAGATCAGTTACACATTGGTTTTATAGGTTGTAAGACAATATAATGTAATAACTTAAGTGGTGAAGGATTCCGTTTTCCTGTGCCGTCATTACTGTTGTGTTGGTTATACAGGGTAGTTACCAAAAAGAGACAAAGTTTTCCACAGTCCTTTTAGTGGTAATACAATCTCCAAACTAACCTGTGGCATATTCAGAACCAGCCGTCCCTTTTAGGAAATACTGTGTCCCGACAATTGAAACTTCAGAAGTACAGGCAACGAAATAAGTTCTTTAAATGTCTAGTGTTTAGCCTCTGGTGAGGGGTCTCGCTTTCTCGTTTTTACCTACAAGATCCCGCTCTCGGACGACCTCGGCTTGAGGTACTTTCTGTTCTGTTTGAAGACCGCTGGGGCGCTCCTCATGCTCCTCTTTCCATCAGGCCGTCACGACTCTTTCGAGCCTCGTGGTTCAGTCTATTTGGAGACTGTGTATGTGTTGGGAGTGTTATCCCATCATCGTGTAGGGGGAGCGGGTGTGTAGCGTCTCAATATTAGATAAATAGGGAGGAGGAGAGATAGTCTGTAGGGGATGTTTGTATAGTTCTCCATTGCTCAGCAGAGGAGGAGAAGGAGGAGGTAGGAGTAGACCAAACCCTAACCGAGTGTGAAGAGGAGCGTTCGGGAGGCGTTTGGTCTAGGTACGAAAATGTCTACATGTGATCCCCGCCTTGCTACATAGCACAGGTACCGCTATTGGACGCTCATCGCGTAGCGCCCGCTATAGTGTAGCGTCCCTGCACTCTAAATTAATTAAAACATACTATTAAGAAAAAAAAAAAGAAAAAAGAAAGAAAAAAAATATTCAACTGCTATAATTCTCCATGTAATTGAGTTTGTGCGAGTACAATGTTATACAAAACGACAGACGATGTCATGTTTTTCATTTTAACGCGCCCGAGAGTACAGGTCCCATGAACTCACTCACTGGTACGTCCCGAGACGTACGTGTCGTTCGGTGGTTAGTGTTTAGTAAGAACTAGTCTAGTCTAGTGGTCGTCCGGGCCGGGGCGATCAAAACGTCTGGTAGTTTTGTGCATTTTTTACTCGCTCCGTCGTGTCCTCCTGTGTATGGCCGCTCTTACTTCTAAATGAAAGGTTTTTCTTCTTCGGTGTAGACGGTGACCTTGATAAAACCTATGTTTTTTTC
>NW_011343291.1:181024-185645 GCF_000735185.1 Notothenia coriiceps | reverse complement strand
GTGTGTGTGTGTGTGTGTGTGTGTGTGTGTGTGTGTGTGTGTGTGTGTGTGTGTGTGTGTGTGTGATGGTGTTTGATGCTGGGCTCTTTTGTTTGCAGCCTTTTGAAAGCTCTCTCTTTCCCTCTCAGTGGATTCAGCTGCAGGCAGGTCGTCTACAACACTTTGTAGTTTCACCAGAAATAGAAACTGTACAATGCATTTTTGCTGCAGGAAGTCTACTAATATGCAAAATAAACATTTCCTCATATTGTCGTCAGAAAGATGATGCAGTTGTGATCGTGGTAGCTTTGTCTGCGGCTTGCTCCAAGTCAAGGGGATTGTTCAGGTGGCATGCCAAAGGCTCAGTGTCTCAGGGGGAGTATCTGCATCTCCCTCCTCACCCTTCTCCATTAGTCTGCCATGTCCTGGTTTTATACAGGGATTTGTGATGGCAGAAGTGTGTCTCAGGCACAAGATTTGGCTGCACAAGCGGCTCCCAGCAGGGGAGGAAGCTCCGACTCCCGGAAGAGAGGGACGACTGAAAGGAGCTTTATTTACCAGACTACTATCGACTCACGGCTCACTGCCAACAAGACAGCAAAAAAAAAAAAAAAGTAACGCATTTAGAAGGAATATGTATCCCTCTGGTTATTGTAAGGGATGGAATAGAAATGGTACATTAAAAGCCAAAATATGGCAATTTTCCAAGCTCCATGTATTGCCAATTAAATAAATACTTGATTTGTCATTTAACACAGTGTAGCCTAATGAAACCTACTGGTAATAATAATTTACGGAAGGTTAATTGGAAAATATGATTATATTCTGCTGCTATAGTCGAGATGACAACTGGACTATTGCTGAAATAGAAAACAAATATTTGTAATGTACTTAAACAATGTAGTTGTTATACAATAAACATTATGAAAGGTTTGAAAATGTGCAGGCAATACCCCTTTTTGTTTGTTTGAAGATACTAAGTGAAATTACAGGAGAACAGTAAGAATTGAAGATCAATTTTAAACAATACCAATCTCGTTTAGTTAAAGCAAGGCCTTTATCTTCATTATCTGCAGGATTATTAGAAAATGGTACAGACACTGGGTAAAACTGTGCTTTGGTCGAGTATAAGCATTGAGTTTTTGCAAAATACTTTCAAACCACATTTATGCATGGTTTACCACACAATGTGTCTGTAGTCAGCAGTGGACCTCTAACCTGCGATTTCACATTGACAACTGCATATATCTGAAATAATGGATTTTTAAAAATGTCAACCCAAGGACATTCACTTTACGACCTCAGATCAAATGAAACATATAAAATGCTGCAATTATGAGTTTTTTGTGACACAGTACGTTGTAATAAAAAGTATTTATTCCAGTCCTGCAGTACAACCTAACCACCGCTATCTGTTTATCTCAGTTTTATTAAACAGCACATCACCTCACAGTTTGTAGCGTATACGGTAAAATCCCCCCTCATTTCCCCCTCGCTCTATCTTCCTCTCGTTACAGTTCTATGAGTTTGTTTTCTCCCAGCGGCTGAGTTTTGTCTTGGTGTGGTTTTCAGTCAAGCGGACCATAGAACAGTTTGTCCTTCTGATAGCAAAGATAAATCAACTACATTCCTCTGCTGCTCCTAGCGGTTACGCTGCCGCAAAAACTTTGATTTTGGAGCCAATGCCAGCCGACACGATACCACAGGGATCTGACCAACGGGGGGAAAGAAAGTCCTGCCAGGAAAACAAGAAAACCTCAACAGGTGTTCGGCATTAGCTGAGGGTTTGATGCGATGCATTGTGTAGATTACGTAAAGAGTGGAGTCTCAAGACCCCACTGAATTCAAGTGAACTCATTGAGTGAAGTCAATTATCTAACATTCAGGATATCAAAACCAGCCAAGCCATATAAGTATAATTTCCCAAAGTCAAGCTCAAGTAATTCATCTAGCGTTTGTGTCATGAATGTGCAACCAAAGTCATGTCCAGGTCACCAAATACAGTTTGAGTTTGTTATCCATCTACATTTTTAAGTTATCAGGCCTTTTTCTGAATCACCAGGTAATTTTTGAGTCACTGAAGCCGTGGCCAATCAACTGACACAAGTTTTAAGTCTGCTAATTCAGGTAACAGGCTTCCAGTCTTTCATTAGAACGGTTTACCGGTTCGACGGATACGTGACAGTGGACCAGAATAAGGATGACACGATATAAGCTGTCACGAGCGAGAGCGAGCTCACATATTAAAAGGATTTCATGACATGATTTCATTTCATGTTGTAGAAAACTAAACATGAACTCAATTATGAAAGTGAGTTGATGTGAGTAAAGTACTTATGAGTTAACAGGTAATTGTAAATAGTATTACTTTTACCCAGAAACCGTTACCGTTTATTTTATATCTTATTGGGTGTGGTATGTGGTCTTGTTGTATGACATGTTATGTAATTTTTATTTTTTTTTCTCTTTGACGTAAATTTTCAGTGATTCACCTCACAAACAAGAAGGTGACGCGGTGTCGGCTACTTATTTCCTAAGATCGAAATCAGGAGACAATTTTGACCAGAAGCATAGGAATCAGACACCGAACTACAGGTAAGTCTCCGTTCTGACAATACAAAAGAATTTTCCTATGTCAAAAGAGAAATGCCAAATTTGGTAATAGACATGTAATAATTACGAGTAATAGATAATGACTAAGAAAATAAAAGATAAAGTCGAACTTGTACGTAAATTAGTACTTAGATTTCCGTCTCCGTCAAAAAGTGGTGTGATTTATTATACTAAACTACGTCTTTAATTCGTGATCGAAGAATGAACAATAAGAGTACGAAAATTACCTATAATCCTAATCGATTATTACTTTTTCTTTATGCCGATGCTTAGTCCCATTTTGATCCGATTTAAACCAACTAAAACTTGATGAACATCTCCCCGATTTAAGCTGTATATTGGTAACAAATATTTTCGGCTGGGTTCGTGTAATAATAGTCAGAGCTATCGTAACGAGAGATTATCGATAGCGAGAAGGCTTCTATGTTAGTCTCTAACACTTTCTTTTACTTTAGTACTTTCTCCGTCGTGTTCGTCGCTAAGTCTCAGTCATGTAACTTAACTCTCACTACGCGCCTCTCTCTCCGCTCGCTCTACTCCCTCCTCTCCTCTCTTCCTCTCTTTGCCTCTCATCATTCACATTTCGCCGCTCATCGGTATCTACCCCAATCTCCCGTAAAGTTCTCTCCCTACACTCTCTTTTAGATCGTTTGAGTCATTCTCGTATAGTCGTACTCATCAGATGTTACCTTACGTATCTGTGACAATCCACCTTGCCTCCCCGCCATTTATCGTGACAGTATGTGTGCGAGTGCGCGGGTGAAGTCTGAATCACCCACACTGCGAAGCAGAGCGCGAGATGAGTGCGCTAGTAACCACGTAAAAGAGTTTTAGAGAGAGCGTGAGTGAGAGATGGCAATGTGTGTGTAATAAGTAATGTGTCGGATCGCGGAAAAGAGAGGAAAGATCATAGAGAGAGCACAAGAGCGTAGTTGATGGAAAATTAAAGACCTGCGTTTTTCAACCAACAAATAATCACCCGCAGTTGTCAAACTAAAGTGACTTCCTGTGAACCTCTGGGGTTAGTGTGGTCGTGTATGTAGATGTATGATGTATGTATGTATTGTGATAGTCATGCTACGATACTGGTATTAATGAACTTGGTCGGACCCTGTGTGTTTTTGTACTTGTATGACTACGACGTACTTTGTGTGTTTACATCCAAACCTACCTCGTGCGGTAGTTAGATACAAGACACCGTCGCAACGATCGGGACACTGTTTTTTGTTTGTGGTACAACTTCTTTATATTCAGACGTCCGCTCCGAGTCGAGACACTTAGTTAGGTGTCGACCCTGACACTTCTGTGTCGTGTGTGTGTGTGTGTGTGTGTCGTGTCTGTGTGTGTGTGTGTGGGTGTGTGTGTGGTGTGTGTGTGTCGTGTTGTGGTGTGTGTGTGTGCGGGTGAGGACTAATTCTGTCAGTTGTTAAGCGACTCCGGTCGAATCATCGGGTCGTCGCGACCTACTCGAGTTGTGACATCCAGTTCCGCGTCCAGTGGTGTGTGTGTGTGTGTGTCGTGTGTCGTGTCTGTGTGTGTGGTGTGGTGTGTGTGTTGATGTGGCAATGCTTCTATACGTACTGACTAACATGTTATGTAAATATTGTAACTGCAGTGTTATGAAATAATAGAGCGTCCCCCTTTAAGCGTAAAACACTGTCGAACGAGATAAAATCTTACGTTTAATTAATTTTTCTTTCTCACACATACACAGCACATATATATAATATTATATATATATAATTATATATTATATTGATATATAATAATGATTCGTAGCTGAGAATCCTTTGAAATACATTTTCAAGTCGTAACTTTTTCAAATACTCTTTTATTTATCTTATTTACATATAAGTACTATCTGTCACCACATGACCATAATTATTGTACTGATAACGACTTTTGATCTGATAACGGGTTTTTTATTTTTACACGTAACTATGAGGATTCACCAAAACGTCTTTTTTTTCCGACGTCCAAATTTATTTCACTCCAGAACAGTTTGCTCGGTTCATTTGTCTTTGACTTT
>NW_011343291.1:178568-180979 GCF_000735185.1 Notothenia coriiceps | reverse complement strand
AAATAGTTCCAGATGGCAGATGTTGCTTTTCTTTTTGGAAGTACATTTTCATTCTCGCCGGCATTGTCCTCCTCTGCCTCGCTCATTTTTTACCGGTGTTTTGATGGTCTGCAAACTAGCGGGGCGGGGCCTGCTGTGATCTGATCAAGAATGATTGTGATTGGTGGCTTGCTGTGCATGCAGAGCCTGCATGTCACTCACTCAAGTACCCCTGACATGAGAGCCGCGCAAGTTTTACTTTTGTACTGTAGCAAGCAGCAAAATAATTGTAACATGACGTGTTTGAGTTAATGTACCTACTTAATATCGCACGTTATAAAAAAAAAAAAGAAAAAAGAAAAAAAAAAGAATTATTATACAAAATTAATAAAATCTCACGTCCCTGCGATGTGAATATCGCGCATGCGCATATCGCGGTTATCGCCATGACACGATATATCGTTCAGCCCTAGTGTACATCTGTAAAAGATGGATCTGGTTTGCGAGGCTTGCGAGGAAAAGTGTGAGCCAATCCCAAACCAGGAGAGGAGGAGGAAGAGGAGGAGACGACTCGTTACCTCTGATGTTTGAGGGGAGCTGATAGAGAGGAGAAGAGGGATAAATAGATATATACTCTGCGATGTGGGCGAGGGGGATGTGTGTGAGTGTGTGTATATGTGTTCAGAGCTTTATCTGACGGTGACTCCGAGTTTCTCCAGCACGCGGACTCCTTTCTCCTCGTACTCCTCGCGGGTCAGCCAGAAGTTGTCCTTGTCCTTCATGATGTCGGCCAGCACGGCTCCGCCCAGGAACACCATGTGCTTTCGCCTGGGAGGGTCCTCGATGCGGATCTTGAATTTCTGAAAAAGCAACGGGACATGAAGACTTCAATTACAGCCCTGTGTAATAAAGAGATATCCTGCAGACCAAAACTAACGGTGTCAAATCAAACCACTAACATAATGGTGCATATCTGAACCTTTGGAAACAGAGAAAACCATTGAGGTGAAGAAGGTGTGTGCATTACTGCCGTGTCCTTTTGCTTTAGGAAGTGGGAATCTTTAATATGGATATATTAACAGAATGAGGGACATTTTTGGACACAACATTTAGACATTAGATATCAACACACAATCCTTCCAGCTGCATCACTGCCAGTAGATTTGTGGGGGGAGGGGTGTAAAGCTGGTTTAAGCTGTGAATACAGTATTCATGTCAAGAACTATCAGCTTATAAAGTTGATAAAGTGCGGATGTTAGCAAAAGAAAAGCTGCTAATTGAAACTCACAGCTGATCGGGATTTATATTAGCTTTTTCACTTTGAGGTTTTTTTTGGTCACTTTAATCATCCAACTCTTCGAGCTTAGATTTGGTCTATCAAGTGTGAATGAACCAAAACAGTTAAAGGTCACCTATCATGCTATTTTTAGGCAATAGCATAGGTCTCAGATATATAAAATATATAAAAAACATGTCTATGAAGTGTTTTGCTCAAAACACCAAACAGATCACCCATTCTAGCCATGCCTCATATCCCTCAATTTCACTTCCTGTTTCAAAAGTGCTGATTTGGGGTATAAAGCTTTACAGAAAAAAGAAAAAAGGAGGGGGCTGAGCTCATGCGGGACCCGGCAGCTACTGTCTAAACTAAATACTGCCGTGATGAAACACCATATCATGGATTATCAAGGATTATTTCTGAAACAGTATGGAGCTCAAAGGCTTTCTCTCTTGCCGGTTATACCACAAGGTGAGTTCCTTTTTACTTCCTGCTTCTTCACACACATGCTCTCCAGTACAGGTTAGCTCTGAGTGTTAGCGATGCTAATGTAAACACCGACCATATTACGTCCAAAACAGTCGGGCATTGTTTCTGATAGCAATCCGAAAAGCCTTCTCTATGCCTAATATGCCTTTCCCCACCCCACGGTGTTCAAACATAACTACTAAATATGAAGAAAATGGCAGAGTGTTTATTTACAGAGTGGTACGTCATTCCATACGGCTGTCTTCCTTTTTTTTTTTTGTCCTTCCGCCCATACCCTCCCGTCATCTGACCATCTCTCCTGATGTTATCACAAAAATCACTGTACATTTCTCTTTCCCAACACCTGTCTCTCAACACAATAAGACCGTTTGGGTCTTTCTCATAGAGAGTGGAGCAGGAAACGTCGGCAAAATCGTAGTAATTTACACACATAGTGGGAACTGTTGGTTTGCATTTCCCTGGATAGTCGTTTTACGTGAAGAAACTACAGAAAACATGTAGTTCTACACAGGGCCAACCAGCCCCTTGAAGTGTGTCGCAGTCTTTTATTTTGGGAGAGAGAAAAGGAGGCGATGGGTTTAGAGATTTTTGCCCCTTGTTGCCTCGACTAGGTCTAAACGCAGGCTATATAATGCAATTATAGACTTTACACTGTGGTGCCGGG